>NW_021131483.1:0-2968 GCF_004193835.3 Ostrinia furnacalis | reverse complement strand
GAACCAGCCATCGCTTGATCCCCATTTCCTTAGTAAAGATAATTAAATTAAATAGGTTTTTTTTTCATTCGCTATTTTATATTTTGAGCCAATGTTATACTTAGTGTTGTCCAAAGTTACCTAGAGTGACTGTATCATCATCATCATCATCAACAGCCCTTTACAGTCCACTGCTGGACTATGAGCCTCCTCTACTATATACTATATAGTGGCGGGTTTTGCCATAATCCCCATGCTTGGCAGGCGGGTTGGAGATCGCAGTTTAAAAGATTGATGTTTTTCAGAGCGCGCTGCTGCCCGTCCAAACAGAGATGTTTGATGTGTAGTCCCTAAGCCGTGTGTTGACGGCTGAGTAGAATACATTTGTCACCAACCCCTACTCTTCTCACGGGTGTCGTAAGAGTGACTGGCATTATTAATATTCTGGCATTATTACATGACGTAATATAAAACTTGGGAGAGCTGACAACTTGCTTAAAGTCTAATCCTGTTGGAAAGTCCACTTTGTAGCCTGTCTTATGCTACATTTGCGTTGCTTTGGGGCGAGCGAGGCTGGTGGTCATTAAGGCTACCACATCAACCGTTGCACTCAAGTAGATCGGGGTCTACATTTTCTAGTAACTTTGTTGAGGTACTTTAATTTATAGCTTGTAAATTGGTACAGTTTCTTGCTGTAATTGAGACCTTTAATTATGCGCAAGTATTTGTGACATCTCTACAAGAAGTGGGTTTGGGTTACATTGGCGTTATTTTGGACTTTCGCTGTCATATACAAAATGAACAAATTTTATTGTGAAAACTAATGCAAAAAAAAAACGAGTCTGACATTATGTTTGGTTTATACATCTTAATTTATTTAATCTTTTCATTATAATCCATTTGTGACGTAATAACTAGTATTTACTTTTCAGTCTCATAATGGTGTTCACTTCCCAATCCTAGAAGTGTGATTATATATATATTTGCACTAGCGGCCGCCCGCGACTTCGTACGCTTGGATCCCGTTTTACCCCCTTAGGGGTGGAGTTTCGTAAAATCCTTTCTTAGCGGATGCCTACGTCATAACATCTACCTGCATGCCTTTCAGCCCGATCCGTCCAGTGGTTTGGGCTGTGCGTTGATAGATCACTATGTCAGTCACCTTTGAGTTATATTATACAGGGTGGAATTTTGTAATGCCACCTGGAGGGAAAGTACCCTTAATACTGTAGATAGAAAATTTTACTCAAAGAAAACATTCCTTTATTTTTTAAAAGAAAGAGAACTGCATTCAAAGATTGCATTTAAAATAATTTAAGATTTCATGGTTTTCCTTTCATTTGATTTATCAAGTTTGTTAGAGAGATTTCATCCTTATACTTAACCCTAATGAACGACGCAATAAAAATACAGGGTGTAATTTTTAACTGATTTTAGTTGGTTCGATTCCCGGGTGTGGCAAGCAAATTTTTGGAAATCTTTGAATGCAGTTCTATTTCTTAATAAAAATAAAGGATTGTTTTCTTTGAGAAAAATTTTCTATCTACAATATTAAGAGTACTTTCCCTCCAGGTGGCATTACAAAATTCCACCCTGTATACTCGTATTTAGATATCTTGTGTTTCGTTACACATTAGACTACGCTCAATTAGGTACACAGACACTTGTGTTTCAAAAACCAAACCGGTTCGCGTGTACTTAAACAAACGATCACCGCTTCGTTTAATTTGGAACAAACGACTTCCCCTAATTCCACAAGCATCAGTAATTGACCAATTACCGATAAATAGATATTACAAGTTAATGGATCAATAATTTTGAACGCTATAATTTGACATAATTGCAGCGCGATTTACTGCATGTTATGTGACAATTTATTGAGCAAGAGTGTGATATTTTTTATATGATAGATCTAAAGACAGCATGAGTAGGTAAGTATGCATTTTAAATCCTTTTTGACAGATATAAATTACAGAGAAAATTCTGCTTCATTGAAAATGGAAACTTATTATAAATTGTTCAGGATTCTCTTGGTGCTAAATGATGGATTGTATTATTGATTGATGGTGGAAATCTACTGAATGCCGGTTATTGCTAATCATTCTAGTTTCAAAGGGGCTTATTAAACACATGCATGTTGCATGAAATAAATGTTATAGAAGTAACTAATAGGTAATCCGTGGCAATGATTACTTAATAGAAATAAGTATAGTTTATGTTGTTAGCTAACAGGTAATGTGTTTCTGAGTTCTTTGCGAACAAGGTGTAATAAAATAAACGCGCAGAAACGAGTGTAATAATATGTAAATGTTTTAAACAACGACTACGTGCTAAGACTAATCTTTCTCTACTTTTCTCACATAGATTCATACATAGATAGAGTCTTCACAAAAGACGACACATTTTCACACACGTGCTCAATGCTCATGAAAAATACCAGAGAGCCTATAAAAAACTGATAAATAATGTACCTACTCGTATTTAGCAAGTGGTATTGCGCAAAGATTTCTTATTTTATACAATTTGAAAAATTTATTAATTCTCATAACCAAAATTGATATTCTTTTTGTAAACTTCAAGTTATAAATTTTTCTCAGAGTTGTAGGTATGTGGTTAATATTATGTCCAAGTTAGTATTTGCAATCAACTGAAGGACATCAAAATATCATGCCCATCCTCGCTTTCTGTCTGGCAATATTGTTAAGTCCCATTTTGTCTCACTGTAGCTACTTGTAACAATAACCCCTTAAGGCCCGATTCGACCAAACTTTTTTCCGAGAATAACTCCTGGTTTAACAGTAACATTGACAGTTTCAGTATGGGAAATATGTCAAAATGTCGAATAACTGACGATTTATTCTGAGATTAATATGCAAATATTACGTTACGACAACTTAGGGACAACTAAGTCGTCGTAATAGGTGCGATTTTACACCAAAACTGTATCAGCAATGTGCACTAAAAGTAGGTGCACTCACAACAAGCTTCA
>NW_021131482.1:0-1829 GCF_004193835.3 Ostrinia furnacalis | reverse complement strand
ACGTGCGCGCCGCATACGTATTGGCGCGCTCACATACAAACCGCGCTCGGTGCGTTTCTATGAAGATGACCTACTCATTTGTATTTACTCTGGTGACAGCGAAGGCATTAAGGTTTCAAAATGTGTTGTATTTCAGACGCTCGGCCAGAACTCGATGTGGGTGGCGCGCCTGCTGATCTCGCTGGTGGAGTTCCAGTCGCGGAACATCCTGCGCGCCGCCGCGCTCGCCGAGATCGTGCTGTTCCCCGTCGTCGTGCTCATGGCGCTGTTGTGAGTACACCATCGTTTGTGCTTTGATTTAATAGGCGTCTTCTACTGCAATGGCAAGCCGGAAGGATTTCCACGGCCGGTCAAACAAAAACGTCCACTGTTAGTAGAATGCCCCAAGGATTTCTACAATGACTGTTCCTGCACTGCTCGCATTCGTTTCTCGTGACTTGCACGATCTACGTTTATCGAGGCCTGCCTACACTATGGCTTTACACTATGGGTTTACGCTTCGTGTCAACACAAGACGATCACTGCTACAAATGATTTCCACGGCGGTTCTTGTGCTACTCGAATCTAGATGCTTCCTGTGACCTTCATGAGATGTTTAGGCCACCGAGTGAGTTTACCAACCAAAACAAGTCTACCGCTGGACAAAGGTCCCAAGGATATTCAAGACCGGTCTTGTGCTATCCACGTCCAGGCGCATCCTGCGACATCCACGTCCAGGCGAATCCTGCGACTGATAAGTTCACTCAGAACATTTTTGCATTGTCATAAACATTTTTAACATTCAATGTTATATGGCATTGGTCCTTCGAGCCGGATATGAACCAGCAAATTATGGATTTTGATTGCATCACATGTGAAATAAGTTATTGACGTCCATTCCAATATGTTTGCAGCGCATACTGCAGCCTGCTGACGCCGTTCGTGTACTACTACTTCGTGACGTGGCGTTACGCGTCCCGTCGCAATCCCTACACGCGCAACACCTTCCACGAGCTGCGAGCGCTCGCCGACCGCACCGCCGCGCGCCAGTCGCTGCCCGCGCCGCTGCGGTCCGCTATCGCTGCTGCGGTCACGCTCGTCTGCCGCATGGCGCCGCCGCTTGAAGCCGCTGCTCAGTGAGTGTCCCTATACACACAGTACTACAGTACACACAGTACTACAGTACACACACACAGTACTACAGTACACACAGTACTACAGCACACACAGTACTACAGTACACACAGTACTACAGTACGTACAGTACTACAGTACACAGTACTACAGTACACACACACAGTACTACAGTACACACAGTACTACAGCACACACAGTACTACAGTACACACAGTACTACAGTACGTACAGTACTACAGTACTGCAGTACACACAGTACTACAGTACACACAGCTCGCCGACCGCACCGCCGCGCGCCAGATGCTGCCCACGCCGCTGCGGTCCGCTATCGCTGCTGCGGTCACGTTGGTCTGCCGCATGGCGCCGCCGCTTGAAGCCGCTGCTCAGTGAGTGTCCCTATACACACAGTACTACAGTACACACAGTACTACAGTACGTACAGTACTACAGTACACACAGTACTACAGTACACACAGCTCGCCGACCGCACCGCCGCACGCCAGTTGCTGCCCACGCCGCTGCGGTCCGCTATCGCTGCTGCGGTCACGCTCGTCTGCCGCATGGCGCCGCCGCTTGAAGCCGCTGCTCAGTGAGTGTCCCTATACACACAGTACTACAGTACACACAGTACTACAGTACACACACACAGTACTACAGTACACACAGTACTACAGCACACACAGTACTACAGTACACACAGTACTACAGTACGT
>NW_021131481.1:264309-354990 GCF_004193835.3 Ostrinia furnacalis | reverse complement strand
CACACACACACACACACACACACACACAAACTCTTTCTCTTTCCTTTCACACTCTAATAGGTAGGTATATCACTGTGGTCTAGTGGTAAGACTACCTATTTAGGACAGCCAATTCCTCTGTGGTTTAGGATTCCGGGTGAAGCTCGCTGATCATCCAGCAGTTTCCAATTTTCCATCAGGTCAGATGAAGGGCAAGAGCTTCCTCGTTGTGGATAAAAAATGTTCTGTTCAGTTATTGTCTCTAAACGTGTTCTACGTAACGTACACTTAGTGGATTGCAAACATTAGTTAGTCCTAAGAAAGTCAAAAACATGTAACGGAATTTCCGACTTACTACTTTAGTAGAGCGATTACAGAAAAGAATGGCCTATTAAGTACATGTTTTTTTGTGTTATTATGAAAGTTCAGAAAATTGCGCAGTTTTTAAAATTATTTTGGACCTATAGAAATTCTTTTTTTTTCTCATACATTTCAGTTAACAATTTTAGAATGTTCTGCTAAAAGCATATTTTTTATGTTTCTAGCAAAAATTTTGTATCTTGCATCAAAGATAGGAAGGTGATTATTTTTTTCAAATATCTGCAACTAATAGGAAATCTGTCAAAAAATAGAAATCTAAGAAACGTCAACCCAAAAAAAAGATACAAAAAAAATTAAGCCACTAGGTCATGAATTTTAAAAAAATCACAAAATTAACGATAACTTCTAAACTACGACAAATCGTAGAACATACATGGGGGTGAAATCGATAGGTCTAGTCCTCACCTATCACCTGCCTTCGGCTTGACACCTTACAAGAAACACCCTGTATACAGTGTGTCCGGGCATGTAGTGGTCAAACTTTAAGGGCGTAATCTATTGACAATTTTATCGATGAAAATACTTCAAATTTAGGGCTTTACTCATTTCTCGTAAAATTACAAGTATTTAAGTTTTGAATTTTAAGTTTTCACTTCTTCCTTCAAAAACAAGTGATAGCGTGGGTAGCTTAACACTAATAAACAAAAATTTTATATCATGCGATAGCCAATAAAATTATCTATCAGTAGAAGTAGAAAGCAGATACAAAATTCATACATTTTAAGGGAGTAAGAATGGATTTAATTAGAAAAAAACATGACTTTTTTCACTTCTTTTTCAGTTATTTTCCAACACAAGAAAAACCAGGTCATCAAGGTATGTTTTATTTGCATTGTATTATTAGTATTTGAGCTATTCTAAAAAATGAATGTAAATTTATTAGTATACGTCTATTAGTTTCCACGTAATTGTTGAACAAAGATACCCCTTCCCAGCGGTTTCCATAGTAATCGGAATAGGTTGTGTGATTCTTTCAGGCAGTGCATTTTCGCATGTCGCGTGCGCTATGGAAACCGCTGGGAAGGGGTATCTTTGTTCAACAACNACTAAGCCTTTTTTGTTATCGACCTCTTTTGCGATTTGTTTGTTTGTTTGCGACTGGTTTGCGATGGGTTTGCGATTTTAAAGTGCGTTTTGACTAGACCCACTAGTATCAAACTCATTTGATCAAATTGTATAGGGTTGCTACATGAAGAAAAAAAGCGCCCTCATTTTATGTCACGACTTTATAGACAAACTGAGCCGCGCGGCTGTTGACATTTATTTCAAAAATATGGCCGAGTTGGAATACTGTATATAGTTCCAAAATACTGAACTGTCCTACCCCTGACATTGACAGTGGGGCGCCACCGTCAATACCGGATCGCTGGTTCCGATTTTTGCCATGTCGGAAACCATATAGTTGAACGATGGTAGCTCCTACGTATACTGGCGTAAGTGAAAAAAGTAAATTTTACAGGAGAGCCATTTTAGTGGCCAGAACCATATTTTTGGGTCATATCTTCTGACCTATTAAAACGAATTTAATGAAATTTCACATTTAGCCTTAACATGTAATGCTTTTGCTACTGCTGTTATCAATTTTTATAATTTTCTTATATATTTTGAGATTTTACGCATTGCCCTTTTACGTCGGCATATTTCTATAATTTCATGTATATTGTTCAACGTAAAGAGACTTAAATGACAACGTAAATACAATATTTTAAGCGATTACTCTCTTTATTTATGCATGTAATTATTTTAATTGTTATCATGTGCTATATCAATAATAAATCTGTTAGAAAAAGTCGTTTAATGTACCGTTTTACGTTTTAACGCAAATACGCCCATATACTGTGCTCGAGATTTAGTTAGGTCTTTTAACATAATGTGTCATATTTAAAAAAAATATGAATAACTTGAAAAAATCGAATTGCCTAAGGCGGGAATTGAACCCACGAT
The DNA here is from genome assembly GCF_004193835.3 of Ostrinia furnacalis. Taxonomy (NCBI): domain Eukaryota; kingdom Metazoa; phylum Arthropoda; class Insecta; order Lepidoptera; family Crambidae; genus Ostrinia; species Ostrinia furnacalis. The sequence goes on along the minus strand of NW_021131481.1, from coordinate 352,686 downwards.
GCCTTAGGCAGTTCGATTTTTTCAAGTTATTTATAATTTTTAAATTAGTTTGAGATGCGACTCTTAACGCTAAAAATTAAATAACTATACAGGGTGTTTCTTGTAAGGTGTCAAGCCGAAGGCAGGTGATAGGTGAGGACTAGACCTATCGATTTCACCCCCATGTATGTTCTACGATTTTTCGTAGTTTAGAAGTTATCGTTAATTTTGTAATTTTTTCAAATTTCAGGACCTTGTGGCTTAATTTTTTTTTATCATTTTTTTGGGTTGACTTTTCTCAGATTTCTTTTTTTTGACAGATTCCCTATTAAGTGCAGATATTTGAAAAAAATAATCACCTTCCTATCTTTGATGCAAGATACAAAATTTTTGCTAGAAACATTAAAAATATGCTTTTAGGAGAACATACTAAAATTTTCAATTGAAATGTATGAGAAAAAAAAAGAATTTCCATAGGTCCAAAATAATTTTAAAAACTGCACAGTTTTCTAAACTTTCATAATAACACAAAAAAACATGTACTTAATAGGCCATTATTTTCTGAAATCGCTCCACTAAAGTGGTAAGTCGGAGATTNAAGGAGATTTAAATCAGAAGATAGCAATACTACAGTTCACACTAAAAAGAGAGGTAGGGCCGCAGAGAGCGAGATAGATATAAGTAGGTATTTGACTCAAGTTTTTGTTCCAAATCTGCCCTCCATTTTTATCTTTAGCTTCATGATCGCGATGTCGTTTTGACAGCTAGTTTGACAGCGAAGCATAGACGTAAACAGAGAGCTGAGCCCCGATTACGGTAACTTTTAACGTCAACAATCCAGACACGCTTCTCGATTCTGCGATACGATTGGTCGTTCAACAGCGTACGTCAGCTGTTTTGACCAATCGTATCGCACAATCGAGAAGCGTGTCTGGATTGTTGACGTTAAAAGTTACCGTAATCGGGGCTCTGTGGGTCTAGTCAAAACGCACTTTAAAATCGCAAACCCATCGCAAACCAGTCGCAAACAAATAAACAAATCGCAAAAGAGGTCGATAACAAAAAAGGCTTAGCCAAACGGCAAAAAATCTAATCACAAAGCCCTACCTATCGATAATAGAAAGACTGGATTGAAATTTCTTATACAAAGGCTTAGCCAACATGCATTTAAGACTCAATCAAAATCGAATCGAATCGCAACACCCGCCATTTTCATTGCGATTACTAAAACCCCGGTGATAAGCTTGGATTCGATCGAAAACCAATAGGGTGAGTTGCACCACCTAACTTTGACCGTAACTATGACGTTAACCGGTGTTTTTTGTATGGAGTTTGACAGATTTTAGACGTTTGTCAAAGTTAAACTAAGATGGTGCAACCCACCTTAAGGCTGTTTTGACAAATCCGTATCGCGATGTCGTTTTGACAGTTAGTTTGACGGCGAAGCATAGACGTAAACAGAGAGCAGAAAGAAGGAAGAAACTAATTTAAAAAAAAAAGCTAAAAAAAGTAAAAACAATCGCAAAGTCATAATAGACATTTTTTAACTTTTATTCGATTTTGAATGAACTTTTGTATCGCCGCGTCGTTGGTGGTTCAATGTGCATTTTGGCTGCCATTTTCCGATCGAATCGAATTACTGGTGACGCGGCGACTGACATTAGTGAAAACTTCCTATTGGTTTGCGATGGCATTTTGACTAGACCTACAGAAAGATGGAAGAAACCATGAAGCTAAAGATAAAATGGAGGCCACACTTCGAATACCTACTTGAAGCACAACCTATGTATCACTATCTCGCTCTCTGTGGGCAGACTCTCTCTTTCTAAATAAACAAAAAATATAAATTTGCTCAAAGTTAATGAAACTCAATGTAAAATCTTTATTTCTTGACATAGGTATCATCAATAATAAGTGTAAAAACTGGTAAAACGTTTTAGGAAGAAATTACTGTGAAAAATGTTTACAATGATCCAATGTCGGAAATCACGAAATAAACACTTAGGCGTGGAATCTTAAGTCACTTCCGGGACACCACGTACTACCGCAACCACGCACTACAAAATTTTGCAACATTTCTTGTGATAAAACAATGATAAGGTCCTGTAAAAAATCTCAAACGAAATTAACTGCATAGTAAACAAAATAGTAAACAACCGCCATGATGGGCCGGATTGGGCCGATGTTGCCACATGGTACCGATTCCCCAAGAATTGGGATTGTAATTCCCTGATTCGCCAACACATCAAGCCTAAAAGACCGACAATTTTATGATTTTTAATTTAACTACGATTACGTAGTTCAAACATTTAATTATTTATTTGTTTAACTTCTGATTTGGTTAGTTGATTGGCTATTTCGAAGAATTTACTACTACAGTCCACACTAAAAAGAGAGGTCGGCCCACAGAGAGCGAGATAGAGATAAGTAGGTATTTGACTCAAGTTTTTGTTCAAAGTGTGGCCTCCATTTTTATCTTTAACTTCATGGAAGAAACTAATTTAAAAAAAAAAACCTAAAAAAAGTAAAAACAATCGCAAAGTCATAGACATTTTTTAACTTTTATTCGATTTTGAATGAACTTTTATATCGCCGCGTCGTTGGTGGTTCAATGTGCATTTTGGCTGCCATTTTCCGATCGAATCGAATTACTGGTGACGCGGCGACTGACATTAGTGAAAACTTCCTATTGGTTTGCGACGTAGATAGAGAATAGAGTCTCTATTCTCTATCTACGGTTTGCGATGGCATTTTGACTAGACCCACAGAGTATAGTTCCAAAATACTGGACTGTCCTGTCGATGACATTGACAGTGGGGCGCCACCGTCAATACCGGATCGCTGGTTCAGATTTTTGCCATGTTGGAAACCATATAGTTGAACGATGGTAGCGCCCCCCTGTCATTGAGTTTGGTGGGACAGTTCAGCGTGGGTCATCTATATAGGCAGCATGGTCTTTGATTTTAGCCTGTTGCAGTGGGAACAGAAAAAAATATGTCTGTCAAGTTGACAGGACAGTTGACACTAATGACAAGACAGGATAGGGCGAATTTTGTTTGTCTGGTTGTCGTAAATTATTTCTCTCTTTTTGAAAATAGTCATATTAATTCGTAATTGTTTTCCATCACATTTGGAATTCGAGGTAATTATTTTAAAATATTATTGAGAACTAGGTACTACATTTTAAAATAAACTGCACTCGACTCACTCGTACCACAACTCGTAGGTACATACTTCTATAGCAAAAACCATAGAATAACTCTATGGCAAAAACGAATCAATACGAGTAGAAAAGTTTAATTACAATTTTACCCTTTACAGTTTCCTTTTTATGATAAAGAGATTAAAATCCAACAATCAACATGGCTGGCCCAATGGAAAGAATTCAAGTCTTGGATGATATTGAAAAGGACATAATAACCTGCTTGCAGTGTGCAGGTAAATAGTGTAACAATCATATAAAGCTACACAATATTGTATGCTTCTATTTAGTATTTATAAGTGATTGATATAATTATTGTGATTAACCTTTAATAGTAATGAATAGTCTAAACTGGATAAACTTTCATGTATACTTACAAAATAAAAAGTGTCTATTAGCTTTAATATTGGAAAAGGCATGACAGTATATTTTTTATATGTACTGGTTCTCATCATTCATGTGCTTTTCATTTCAGCTCAAGCACTTTTGGAGCTAAGTAAAGAAAAATCTGGCCAGAAGCAAGCTGAAACAAATACATCCCAATTTTTAAGAACTTTGAACCAAGTGGAATCAAAACTGAGTGATCAAATCAATTATTTGACTCAAGTATCTACAGGGCAACCTCATGAGGGATCTGGGTACGCTTCACAAAAGGTTTTGCAAATGGCATGGCATAGGCTCGAACATGTCAGATCTTGGGTAAATGAACTGGATCGCTTGAAAGCTTCTCATTTGGCAGCAGCCAATAGGAATACCTCTGGGGGTATGTCGAATGGAAATATGACATCATCTGGGACCAGTACATGATATTAGATGATAAATTATAATAAAATTCTCATAAAATCTAGATTTGCTTAGTTTAACATGTATTGTATTGTAAGATTGTAATCTGTAATGGTGGATATTGTAAGCTCATAATATTAAAAGGTGATTAACCCAACAACATAAGAAATATTTTTCATTAATATAACCATAGCTGGGCACCGTTAATCAAATAGTTAACTTCGTTAATCGTTAAACCGTTAATAAAAAAATTAACTTCGTTAAACGTTAAAACGTTACATTTCGCAAGATTTAACGCAAGTTAACGTTAATCGTTAATCCGTTAATACATGATAATAAAACGAAAAAAATAATTGTATGCATGGTTCAAATAATTTTGAAAGTTTGTATCGCACATGGAATTTATTCCTCTTTTATGTTTGCGCTACAAGCTTACGAAATTATTTGAACCTTGCATAAGTACAATTATTTTTTTCGTTTTAGTACAACTGCATTTCAGAATAAAAGCTTGTTTTAAAAAAAAATTCAAACGCTTTTTAGTAGTATCTCAATCTCAGAGCCTTGGTTCAATTACAATACAATTTAGCACCAATGTGCTCGAAAAGACAAATCCAGCAAACCCAAACTCGATAAGTTTCCACCGTTTCGTTAAGGAATTCCTATGGCCACCTCCTGACTCCATCATCAGGACCCTGGACATCATCTAGTACTAAAGTGCTCGAAAAGACAAATCCAACGAACCCAAATTCGATGCGATGCCGCCGTTTCATTTAGGAGTTCCTATGGCCACCTCATGACTTCATCATCAGACCAGCTCAATGGTACCATAACATTGCATTGTCATCGTACTTCCATAAGTATATGGATAGTGCCAGGGTCTGGACCAAGTGCTGCCCAGAATCAACCCATAGTGCATTTTGTTCCTCAGGCCAATACTAATGTGTAAACCGAAGCGCACTGAAATCTATCCCTGGAGTTAAGAGAAAAAAAGAGTTTTGTTTTGAATTATTTACATACAAAATATCATCGATGTATACCTAATACGCATAAGATTTCGTGATTTTGGCATTAAATAATACTCGCTATGTTGAACTTAACCATACTGCATCCGTACACCTTACTTTAGTGCGACTTAGACATTCTTTACAAGCGATCTAACGCTGTTGCAATATTTTAGTTAGTTGACAGAAATCATTATTTCCAAAATGAAGCAAGAAGTTTTAGTTCTCTATCCTTGCGAAAAATGAATTGGTATATTAAAATTGATTATTGAAGTTATTGTAAGCTAAAACTTCTTGCTCCATTTTGGAAATAATTAATTTCGGTCAACTAACTAAACTACTGAAACAGCGCTCGATCGCTTATAAATAATGTCGAAGTCGTACTAAAGTAAGGTGTACGGATGCAGTATGGTTAAGTTTAACATAGCGAGTGTTATTTAATGCCAAAATCGCGAAGTCTTATCCGTAGTAGGTATACATCGATGATATTTTGTATGTAAATAATTCAAAACAAAATTCTTTTTTTCTCTTAACTCCAGGAATAGATTTCAGTGCGCTCCGGTTTACAAATTAGTATTGGCCTGAGGAACAAAATGCACTATAGTTTCATTCTGGGCAGCACTTGGTCCAACTTTCATACATGGATTGGCACTGTCCTTTCAGCTCAATCGGTTCAGGAAAACTGGTCTTAAATTCAGTTGCAAGAGTTGTCTCACACATACAAACAAGTGTCGTTAAGTAGTAATCTGGTTACAAAAACTGTTGTTTTGGGTACTGGAAGTTCTGGAAGCCCGAACGAACTTGTCAGAACGCGTTTTTCTAGCGTTTTTCAGCGTGCCTGCTGTATCTTTTTGGTAAATAGTAGGTACTGGATTAACGATTAACGGACTTAGGATAATTTAACGGAAGTTAACGAGTCCGTTAACATTTTTTCAAGTTAACTTAAAAGTTAATCCGTTAATAGAAATGTTAACTTCGTTAATTAACGATTAACGGATTAACGAGTTAATGCCCAGCTATGAATATAACACTGTTATGAGAAGCATAATATCGCAATTGAAACTTCACCTACAGATGATGTAAATAAAAACTTCACATACCTATTTGTTTTCAAAATAATGACCATACTCACCAAACGTACCAACCAACAGCCTTTAATCAACAAGCAGAACACAGATATTAACCCTACTATTAAAAGTAGATATTAACCCAGTAAAATATAAGTATAAATGAATACCTATCATAGAACTGAAGTTCAGCTTGAGGAACTTTTTGGATTAGTTTGAATAAAAACAGTTTTTTATGACTAGACTAGCTTTTGCCTGCAATTAATCTATGTCTAATATTAAATGCGAAAGTAACTCTTGTCTGTCTGTCTCTCTTTTACGCCATAACCACTGAACCGATTTTGATGATATTTGGCATATACATAGTTTTGAGTCCCGGGAAAGGACAGGATAGTTTTTATCCCGGTTTTTGAAACAGGAACGCGCATGATAGTTTTTCTGTGAAAGACAAAAATTCCACGCGGGCGAAGCTGCGGGCGGAAAGCTAGTAGTCTATATGTTATTCTTGGTTATGTTATAATCAATAATACTGTAGTTTCATTGAAATCCGTTCAGTAGTTTTTGCGTGAAAGAGTAACAACATCCATACAAACTTTCGCATTTATAATATTAGTAGGATTTTGTAAACAGCCAGCAAATAAATTCTGCATCTAAATGTTTTAAAACAGCTTGGCTACAATAATAATAGTTTTTAGTAATGTAAACATCTATATATATAAAAANAATAAAATTCTCATAAAATCTAGATTAGCTTAGTTTAACATGTATTGTATTGTAAGATTGTAATCTGTAATGGTGGATATTGTAAGCTCATAATATTAAAAGGTGATTAACCCAACAACATAAGAAATATTTTTCATTATTATAACACTGTTATGAGAAGCATAATATCGCAATTGAAACTTCACCTACAGATGATGTAAATAAAAACTTCACATACCTATTTGTTTTCAAAATAATGACCATACTCACCAAACGTACCAACCAACAGCCTTTAATCAACAAGCAGAACACAGATATTAACCCTACTATTAAAAGTAGATATTACCCCAGTAAAATATAAGTATAAATGAATACCTATCATAGAACTGAAGTTCAGCTTGAGGAACTTTTTGGATTAGTTTGAATAAAAACAGTTTTTTATGACTAGACTAGCTTTTGCCTGCAATTAATCTATGTCTAATATTAAATGCGAAAGTAACTCTTGTCCGTCTGTCTCTCTTTTACGCCATAACCACTGAACCGATTTTGATGATATTTGGCATATACATAGTTTGAGTCCCGGGAAAGGACAGGATAGTTTTTATCCCGGTTTTTGAAACAGGAACGCGCATGATAGTTTTTCTGTGAAAGACAAAAATTCAACGCGGGCGAAGCTGCGGGCGGAAAGCTAGTAGTCTATATGTTATTCTTGGTTATGTTATAATCAATAATACTGTAGTTTCATTGAAATCCGTTCAGTAGTTTTTGCGTGAAAGAGTAACAAACATCCATACAAACTTTCGCATTTATAATATTAGTAGGATTTTGTAAACAGCCAGCAAATAAATTCTGCATCTAAATGTTTTAAAACAGCTTGGCTACAATAATAATAGTTTTTAGTAATGTAAACATTGTTAATAAAAAAAGGTCCATCTTTAAGCTTTGCCTTTAAAAGAAGGATTAACTTGAAGAGGAGGGGACATTATTACTTTGCTCTATGGGAGGGGATGAAAAAAGAAAACAAAATGTTTAATGTGCACCACATGTTTAATATGCAAATTATTTGTAGGTTTCAAATACAACATCAAACAGTTTTTTATGGAATGAAATTATACTTTTACATCTTAAAAAGTTGCTCTTACACAAGCAATTTTTGAGCAATAATAGCTCAGTACACATTTTGGTTATTATATTGGCTACAATTATGTTTTGCATTGTCAATTAACATTCACTTTAAAGTTATATTTCAGTAAATTTTCACTCTTTACATTCTCTGATTGCATGTGTAAGAGTACCCTCAGATAATTACCATAGATCAGAATAGGAATGTAGTTTTAACATGTACTTCTTTTATGTTAGCAGCTTATACAAGATCCTCAAAGGTTATTAAGCAAGAAAAACACTGCCTATTCTGATCTACCCTTTTTACACATACAAACATAGAATAGAGAGACCATATCAATTCAATACTTCTATACTTAACAAGACTCTCACTGTTCATTATTTAGCTGGTTAAAATGCACAAATTCCCCATAATGTTGCCAGATCTAATGCTCACACATCACTACTACAAATAATTCAAATAATATAAATTGTGCTACAATCATAAATAAACTATGTATATTACATTAAATTCACCTCAATCATTAATTAAATAAGACAAATCAGGTAAATACATGTGGGTTATATTTACTGCAAAAAAAAACAGCACTGTTCAATGTTTCTACTTGTGAAAGTCACTCCTCTTTTCAGCTTCGTTGGTTTGCATTTGCCTTTGTGAATTTCTCTATATCATCCAATGATCTTTTGGCTTTAGAAGAGATATCATCCATAGATCTTCTGGCTGTAGATGTTATGTCATCAAGTGACTTCTTTGTGTGTGAAAGCAATTCATCAGTACTTTTACAAGCTGTGCTTGCAAGTTCTTTTATTTCTGAATCAATTTTCCCAATTACCCACTCAATTGCTTGACGGCCTTTTCCAGCATTCAGAGATATTTTATTTGCTAATAAATCTTCCATGTAACTACTAAGTGGCACTCCCTGTAAAAAAGAAATTTAAATTAACAAAGTTAATAGGGACAAGTAAATAAAACAATGTCAAAAATCTTGAACTTAAAAATTAAAAATTTTCATCTTTGTGTACTTCTAATCAGTTAGGTAATCTAATATGTTTATCGAGCTTTCTTATCATCATCATACGCATGTTGTATGGCTATAGATACAAGTCACGTTTTTCAAGCCTTATCAATAATGCACGATATGACCGAACTTTGACTCTATTCATGAAGTCATATTTGTATACATAATTATGCAGTATCAGTGCACTCATCATTTAGGATTCTTAATGAGTTGTTAATGACCCAAGTTGTTGATTTAAAAGTTATGTACCCCTCAAGTTAAATGGCAGTTCTTAAATTTTATTAATATTCCTCTTGGGAAGATAACAAAAGGATGCAGCAGACAGAATTTTTCAATGTGTAGATCAAGTACTCTGTTTATTTTAAAAGTTTAATGTGAGGTATTCAATTTCAGGCTGGTGTATGTGTTACGGTTAATGTAATAAATTGAAACGACAGTCGCGGTAAAAGTGATAAATGAATCACATTTAAGTGATTATTTAATAATTCAAGCATAGTACTAACAAATTTCATAAAAGAGAACAACATCTTGTGTATGTGCTCGTGTACAGCCAAACTTTTGAACGTTTTGACATCATATATTAATATAATTTGGCATAATGAGTTTGGAGTGTTTCTTGCATAATATTACTTTTCCATGATGCCTATAACATAATGTTTTGATTTAAAGTGAAAAATAGGTTAAGGTGCGGCGGGGGTGGCCCTTGGGTCACCCCTAAGCCGCCTATTTAGTTTTATACACACATAAATGACCTCATATTAATCACATTTACCAAATCATGCGGTAATTATTAATAATAACCGGTGATTATTCATAATTTTCACATTTATCACTTTGACCGTAACATATATATCATTAACCAATATTTTTAACATGCTTATACATATAGAAATACGAAAATATTATGCTCTATGTTATTCTTATCATAACATTAATTGAACACGACTTACTTGTACTGTGACCACAGCCTCTTGTCTAAGAAGTGTTTTAGCTGGATCTGTGGGGTGGGGTGTGTACTTCACTGTCTCATCCACAGCAATGTACCGACAGAATGTTAAGTTTGTTGTCTTCAGTGTCATTTGACGTTGAATAGGATTCACTTCTGATTTCTCACTTGCATAGCATATCTTGGCTGTTCCAATAAGCTGAAATTATAAAAATAAAATGGATCTTAATTAAATTGCAGGAAATATACTGGTGTGAGGTACCTTTGTGTTGATGTACGAGTACAATCCTTTGTTTTGTTAACCTTTGTTCTCTTGGATCTATGAAATAAAAAATATCATACAAAAACAAATCTCTCAGTTGTGAATCATGTTTCTTACCTATAAAGAGGAATAAATTATAAATGTTTACCTACAATGAGAAATAAAAACATATTTGTGGTGTGAGGTAATTAGCTTGTTTCCTCTTTATTAGTAATTGACATCTGATTCTTAATGGAAATTTTTAAGTTATAAGCAATGGAATGTTTGGTATTTTGGACTGTCTTCATTTATCTCTACACAAAGAATCTTTGTTTTACATAAGTAACCTTGGCAGTGAAAATAATTTGCACGAGATATTCAAGGTTGTCTAATAATAACAACACATGCTGAATTATGCTCTTCCTGGTTTTAATTTTATTAATGACATTCACTCAATAATTCAGAATGGATTAGCAAATGTATCAAATATTATGGTAGAGTAATCAATTAAACACTTATAATATAGATTAAATCAACTTACTGCTTGGGCCCATCTCGGGAAAAACCATTTAGAACTGACGAGTCTGTGGGTATGCAGTACACCGTCTACGACTCTTCTTTCTACAACATCGGTCCCAATGACAGCTGGGTTCATAGGATTGGGATATTTCCTCCACGCTGCTTGTGCAACGGTCTCCCATGGGTGGCTGTAATATTTTAGAAAAAAATATTATCAAATTTATCCTTGAGTGTAGGTACCTACAAAATACTGGATTGGTTCATGGAGCACTGTTGCGTCATTTTTAACTTACTTGAAAGTGTGTTCTGATGTCCAAATTTTCATTTTGCGTGTTTTATTACGAAGTCTTCGTAAATTTAATTAGATAGAACTGTTATCGTTTTATAAAATATTTTTCTTATCTTTTCTCACATTACGCTGACAAAAGTAAAATACTTCGAAAGAAACTCGAATGAAATGAACGATGAATGGGATGTTGACAGCTGAGCCAAAGACCAATCCATAGACAATAAAGTCCATTCCACAGATTATGAGTAAAGTCATTGACTTGTAATAATATATGGACCGGTCTTGGTTAAAATTATATTCTACATTCTACAAAATAAATGTCTACTATTATACTATTGGAAGATTGGAACATAAAATGGCCGGCAAGTGTTGTATTCGGAGGGAGGAGAAAAAGAAATAGGCTTTTGGGGTTGGAATAAATTGTATCAGTTGAACTTTAAGTAGTGCCCAATGAGCATACTTCGGCATATACTTCGGCATAGACCAACTCTAGCAACCCCCCATAAACAAGTTCGCTAGTCAAACGTGATGTATGGCCAGTCTATAGATTTTTAGTAGGTTAATGGTAATCGTCTGTTGTCAGTGTCAATGTCACTTGTGTTGTCAGATGTCTCGTCCATCCACCTGTCAGTCAGTCAGTCTTTTTGAAAAGAAGATGAAGGTAAAAGCAAGTCAAGGTTAAATTATTAACTTTAAAGTTTTAAGTTTAACAAATCTAATTAGTGCCAGTTTTATACAAAAAATAAATCAACAATATGACTACCGAAGCAGAGGAAAAAGCTCTTAGGTATAGAAGGGCGCAAAGTGTAACTAAAGCCGAGGAAATCACTGAAAAAGAAAACAAGGCTCGTAGACTTCAATTTGATAAACCGTAAGTTGAAATCTCTTTAAATAGGTGCTTTACCTTTAATACTTATTTTTTCTACGTTTTTATTGTGATCATTTGTACAAAACTTAAGAGAGACTGGTAGCCAAGTTGATTATTTGAAGTAGGTAGTTTTATTAGTTTTATCTCCAATCTGATGACCACGACCAAAAATATTGTGCTGGTCTATTGAAAAACTTGTGCGAAATTAATGTTCTATGGCATTGTTTGTTTTGTAGTTCCAAAAATAATAACAAGCCCTTGAATCAACTTTTACAACTTGCATTTACCCAACATAGAGAAGCATTTTAAATAAATTAATATGAATTTCCGGAGCTTTAGAATGATATATTATTATTATTTAATTCCTTCATTTTTTGGTCTTTGCTGGCAGAGAAACTGACAAGAAATAATATTATTTTCTAGATGCCACAAACCAAGAGATTCCTTGTTTTCATGGAGTTCTGAGTTCACAAACTTCACTGGCTTAGTGAATTGGGGCTTTCTGATGCTAACTATTGGTGGTGTTCGTCTGTTTTTAGAGAACATTCTCAAGTAAGTATGACCTAAGTCTCTAAATTATATACAATTGTTTATTCCTTTAAATAGTTTATTGTTAGACAATCACAACTATTTTACTCTGTTTTTAGATTAGGAACAAGGTACCTATAACAAAGAATTTTTGATTGCAGGTATGGAATTCGAGTTAATCCTATTGAATGGATCATTGTGCTTACAGGGTATAATGAAGGCAATAATTACCAGTTCCCATCAGTCATTCTTTTAATATGTTAGTATGAGATTATACATATTATTATTTAGTTCCTATATGAGATGAAGATGTATGTCACATAAATAAGTAGTCTATCATAAATTACTGATCCTATTTAAATATTTTTAAACATTGCAAACCAGTACTTCTAAATCTGATAGGAATATTCCTTTGAGGTTTATTTCATGTGTCTGAGCAATATTGAAAGTGATGTATGGAAAATTGGATATGTATTAATGGAATCAATTCAACATATTAAACCATTTAAAAAATAAAAACAATTTGAACATTTTCAGTCAGTGTTGTACCAGCTGTGACTACTCTGCTGATTGAAAAAGCTGTAGCTGTGGTAAGTATTTATGTTCTAATTTTATTAATTCATAATAAACTTGAAGAAATAATCATTTGACTTTGTATTTTTCAGGATATTTTACCAGAAAAGTTAGGTCTTGGTTTACAAATATCAAATATTTTATTTGTGATAATATTGCCTGTGGTTGTGTTGCATTTCAAAGGACCAGAATTTAGTTTTGGTGAGTCATCTTATTATTATAATATTAAAACTAAGTTGCAAGTTATTGTTTGGTTGTTTAATATTTTTCCTTGTTTACAGTGGGAATAACAACAGTGTGTATGATCTATTTGATTTTATTCCTTAAGTTGTGGAGCTACACACAAACAAATCACTGGTGTAGAAATGGAATGAAGGGAAAAATGGCCAAGCATAAACTGAGAAGGCAAAGCTTATCAGCACCTAATTGGAGTAAGTGCCTAGCTAGATGATACTTAGATCTAGATTGAAGAAGTAAAAAGAATATGCTTGTTAGTTGACTTAGTTTAAGAAAAAGTTTTGGGTAGTCTTCCATATTATTGTATTTTTTATAAAAACACAGTTATTAATAGAATTTGACTTGTAAAAATATTTCCATTCCTTAAATATATTTCATGTAATAGTATGATGATAATGTTATCATTTACAGATAAACTAACGCACCCTGAACAAGAGCGTAAGTTGAGAGTGAGGATGGCCAAAGAATATCTTGCTGTGTTTCTAAACTTTCTTTTAAAACAATAATGTTCTCCAATATTTCTGTGCGCTTTTCACAATTGATTGCTAGATTGATTTCGACATTTTAGTATTTATTCTAATCATCTAAGCTCTTGATAAGTTTTTATAAAAAAATCTTAGACTAAATACAAAATGACTTTCGAAAACGTAATTAGCGAGGGACGTATCTGCCATTAGCTATGATTCATAAATTTTAATGTGAAAAGAGGGCTAAGTTCAGTACAAAGGTCGTCAGTCGTGTTGAGAGTCCATCCATGCCATCATTTAATCACCGTGTAAAAGTGCTTTTTTGAGCCTATTTACAGAAATAAATGAGTTTTTTACCTCTATCTTATATTATGATAGTGAGAAGGTAGCTATAGTATAGGAGGAAGGACATTTTTTAGTAAGTTTTTAATCATGTCTCTGATATAATGCATACTTGGCGATACGTTTCCCGTATCTTTTCCGAAGTTTGATTGCCGGGTTTCAAGTCCAATTAATATTTTTGGAAGAATAATGCATCAACGGAATATTATTAGTCATCATTATCTATTGAAAACCTAATGAAATAATGTACTGGTAAAAGTATGTCACATGGCCAAAAGAACTCGTTATCGTCGCCTTATCTTGTGAGCTTAATGTCGAAATCGATCAAGTGGTTCAATGGCCTTTCTGTACTTTTTAACAAAATTCTAATCAATAATTTAATTAGTGTTGCTATCACATGCTTCAATTTATTACTTTTGCCTTGGTGTATGTATGTGGTGAGGGAAACTCGCATATACCATCGAAGTATATGAGAAGCATTGAGTAGTCGGTGTGTTGTGTGTTTTCTTCTATCTTTTCTTTTGTCTTATGTGTTAATCTTTCCTCAAAAATATCGTTTCCTTAGATTTTCGCTACCCGCATCAATGGAAACTGACTTTTACAACAAGAAAATGCATCTACCTTTTATGACTGAGTCCAAAATTCAAATCTAAAGATAAATTCATGTTCCATTTGATTAGATTCGCAGTTTATTTACCTAATCTAAAAAGTTTATATGGATTAGTAAGATTATAGATATTTTATATTTAATTCAGTTTTATTTTTTTTCATTCAAGTATGTAGATACATTTTCAGTTTGGGATGTTTTTTTTATATTTTACCTTACCCGTATTCACAAACGATGCTTGCTTAAGTGAAGCAGCAAATCGAACGCACAGCGTTGAATAGCGCACTGTGATTGCTCCGTGTGTCACCCTGTGCCGCCTGTGCGTCCCCGCGCACTGTGAGACCTCATAGTAATGTTTATGAATACGGGCGTAAATGTCTTTACGTGCCTATAAGCTTTGTAAACATTTTGGCTTTCAAAGTTTTCTTAATTTTTTTTTGGCAATTATTTTAAAATATATTTTTTGCTAGAGAGTTTCGACGATGACAAGAATGACGCGATCGCAGCGGCTCGTCTCGTCAAGTACCCCGATAACCTGCACCTTAAAGACCTGTGCTACTTTCTGTTCGCCCCCACCCTGTGTTATGAGTTGAATTTCCCCCGCACGACACGGTTAGTAATCCTGCATGAAGTTCCCTTATGCCTCAAATCATGATCTAATTACAAGTATCATAGGAATTTGTATTCTCATTAGGCCCAGACCATATAACCAAGACTTTAAATTATATCTTAGCGAGTCGTGTCGTAAATGTGACAATTAGCTTGTTCTTTGTCTACAATGGAATTGAAGGTCAAGGATATGTGGTAATGGGCTTAAGTGTTTTGAAATACAAGATGAGCGATATGAATACTTATACATATTGTGCATTTCTGTCTCAGTCTTACATTTGTTTTTTTTTATGGTTTCGTCAGCCACAATAAAATGCGTTTATCTTTTCAGGATAAGGAAGAGGTTCCTAGTCAAACGCCTGCTGGAAGTTATGTTCGGGATAAACCTTGTTCTAGCACTGTTCCAGCAATGGATGATACCGTCTGTCACCAATTCTGTGGATCCATTCTCTCAAATGGACCCGATCAAGATTACTGAAAGACTCCTCAAACTTTCTGTAAGTTTTGTTTTATGAATTGGATTTTCCATAGGCAAGCTTTTATTAAAAAAACGTAGACGGACGGATAATAAATACTCTATAATACACACTACTACAGCTTTTCACAGCTGTATTTCAAATTTCAATAGTGGCCATGGTAATGTGCTGAATCAAACTGCATTCGAACGTCTGACACTAACGCAAAACAAACTTAGCTGTTAAAACGTCATACTCTCATAGATTTATGTGGTAAAGATAACCTATGACATATTTTTTTACCAAAATCATTAATCGTATTTACAGTCAATTGAATACCAATGACATTTCTGGACTAAAATTGGTTTAGGAAAATATTGTCTTCAAATTATTGGTTATTTAATACTGTCATCTATCCAATTCCCAGGTGCCGAACCACTTAATCTGGCTGTGCTTCTTCTACCTAAGCTTCCATTCGTTCCTAAACCTGATGGGCGAGCTCCTTCACTTCGCCGACCGCAAGTTCTACGGCGACTGGTGGAACGCGAACAACATCTCCGTGTTCTGGAGCACGTGGAACATGCCGGTGCACGTGTGGGCCGTGCGCCACGTGTACATCCCTATCACGGAGATGGGGTATAGCAAGGTGGCGGCCAGTGCTGTCGTGTTCTTCATATCGGCTTTCTTCCACGAGTATTTAGTGAGTATTTATTGTTTCTACTTGAGCTTCTTAACTTGATGGGCAAGTTGCTTCACTTCGCCGAGTGAACGCAAACAACATCTCCGTGTTTTGGAGATTGGGTATAGCAAAATGGCGGCTAGTGCTGTCGTGATCTTCATATCGGCTTTCTTCCACGAGTACTTGGTGAGTCTATATTTTACGAAGATACTGCGTCAATAGAACGTCTAAAATGTTATGGGAAAGTAGCCACGCGACGAAATAGTAATTACCTATCTATCTTATTGTTCGTTCTAGGCAAGTTGTTGATTGATAGTTTTGCATTATTAAAACTACCTAAATAATTCTTTATAATATGTTTCTAAACATAATCATTTAATTTCCAGGTCAGCGTGCCTCTTCAAATGTTCCGAATCTGGGCGTTCCTTGGGATGATGGTGCAGCCTCCTCTAGCAGTGATATCGCGCTTCGCAGAGCTGAAGTTCGGCCCCCGCTATGGTAACATGATGGTGTGGGCTTCCCTCATCCTCGGCCAGCCACTGGCTATCATGATGTACTACCATGACTACGCTCTGGAACACTTCAAACCCATACAATAAGAACCAGACTGCAATCAAAACACAACTCTATTACTTACATGTAAGAATACTTTGGGGTCATCCATAAAGTACGTCACACGTAAAGAGGGGGGGAGGGGGTTGACAAAGTGTGACATGGTGTGACAAGGGGTGGGAGGGGTCCTAAGTTTTGTGACATCACATTTCAATTGTTTCAAATATTTGATATAATGTTGATTTCATTAAAAAAAAGTACTTAATTTAAATTAAAATAAAACTAATTTCGGAACTGCTGTTAATTTAATAATTTTTCGAAGTGAAATTGCAAAACATGTGACGTCACACTAGGGAGGGGGGGTCTCAGAAATGTGACCACCTGTGACATGGACGGAGGGGGGGTCAAAAAATCATGAAATTCGTGTGACGTACTTTATGGATGGCCCCTTTTCTATTATATTTCGAAACATGGGCCTCGCTGATTCTGGGTCAGCCAATAGTCATCATGATGTACTACCATGACTACGCTCTGGAACCCTTCAAGCCTATGCAATAACAGCAATCAAAACAAAACTTCATTCCTTACATGTAAGAATACTTTTCTATTACATTTCAAAACATGGGCTTCACTGATTCTCGGTCAGCCAATAGCCATCATGATGTACTACCATGACTAAGCTCTGGAACACTTCTAGCCCATACAATTACGGCAATCAAAACAAAACTCTATTCCTTACATGTAAGAATACTTATCTATTCAACTCGAAACTTGGGTCTCGCTGATCCTCGCCGGCAGCGGCTGGCTAGCGAGCCATTTATCAATCAATCAAAAAACAACTCTATTCCTTACATGTAAGAACACTTTTCGTATTTCATCTCGAAACGTGGGGCTCTCTGATCTTTGCTTTGTCGTTGGTCATTATGATGTCCTACCATCACTACGCTCGCGAACACTTCAAGCCGATTCAATAGCTCGCTGTAATAGAAACACAACTCTATTTCTTACATGTAAGAATACTTTTCTATCGCGTCTGGACATCGCGTGCAATATACAGTCGACTGCACATAAAAATACATTTCCGTTACAAAAAGACACCTAATTACAACTATTTAAGATCAGTTTTTAGATTGATGTTCTCTGTGCTGTCGACTGTACAAAGGTATTTATTTATTAAGGTACAGCAAAAGATTGCAAATCATGTATAGTATAGTCAATCACATATAGTGTATATTTAGAGAGAGAGAGAGAGTGTTTTTCGCATATAATTGCAACGTTATTTGCGCGAGACTCTTTCTGCAAAAATTGCAATCAAAATAAGGCTCTATTTCTACTAATAAGAATACTTTTTATATGTAGTGTCTCGAAATTATACAGATTAAGCAATGTACAAAGAAGATACGTGTATATTTGAAAAATAGAAGTGCTTGCCATTAATAATAATATCAGAAATTAGATTTTTAAGATGAAATTAATTATTATGTATGTAAAAATATATGCAATTGGTTGATTACTAATACTCAGATGATGAAGATTATTATTGTACAGGGGTTAGATAAATACTAATACAGAGTCAAAGAAAAATAATTATACCAAAAATTTTGTTACAATAGACATTAGAATTAGACATCAAGACATTAATATTATAATAAATATCTGGGTATTAGCTGTTTTATATGTTGGGGTTAGGTGTTGGGTGCTTGATCAATATTAATAATAATAATTAATAATTTATATGCAATAATTAATAAGTATAGTGGTTTTGATAATATGTATATTTTTTACATTTTGGAAAAGACTGACTGTTTTCCATGTTTCTATTCCGAAAATGCATTTTTATGTTCCTTCGACTATGAACTACTATTTCGTCGGTTAAATAAATCAGAATGTACATACATAATAAAGTATTATTATAATTATTTATAATATACAAGGATTTTTTATGAATTGTTCACATACCAAATTATAATATATAGTTATTTAATTAATATTATGTAGAAAAATG
This sequence comes from Ostrinia furnacalis, assembly GCF_004193835.3. Classification (NCBI taxonomy): domain Eukaryota; kingdom Metazoa; phylum Arthropoda; class Insecta; order Lepidoptera; family Crambidae; genus Ostrinia; species Ostrinia furnacalis. The sequence continues at coordinate 333,894 of NW_021131481.1, read as the reverse complement.
TTGCCATTTTGATGTATTTATTTTTTGTACTTTTATACAATCTTGTTTAGAAATGTTAACTTATAGAAATAAAATATATTGGCTATGCAAAAAGTAGCTGTAATTTGTTTTCATTATATTAATGTTTGAATGAACTTTTAATAAAAATATTTATTTAATTTTTGTTTCATTGCAGTAGCGTCGTCTATATTCATAATAATTTATGATGTTATAATAGGATAATCTATGAAAAACTTTCTTAGTGTGTTTCAATAATGTAAAAATAGTAATACAGTCACATTTTAAATAATATGTACGAATTGAAGTTGGAGCTAATTAAAACCTTTTACACACAGCGATCATGTGCCGTGTTAACACTTCGTTTAATTATTTATTTAGGAAAACCAGGGTTATTCTTGCGGTTGATAGATAGTACATAATATACAGGGTGACAGGTAAAGCGATACATTCCTTGAAAGGGGTTAAAGTAGAGCTCATTTGCAGTCATTTAAGTCATATGACACCATGTCCGAAACTTGTTCATTTCCAAGTTATTCAACATTTAAGTATTTTTTTAAAAATCTCTAGTTTTTATGTTAAAATGTACCCTTGTAATGAAGAATATGGAATAATGTTAACTTTTTTTGTTGTATTCGTATAGCTAAATAATAAGATTGACATTTTAAATTAAAATTTGCAAGAAAGAATCGTCATTACTCAAGTAAAAGCTAAAAAACTATGTATTATTTTTCAAAAAAAATATGTTTTAGGTAATTAAACGAAGAATTTCCAAGAAAAAATGTATGGAATGTTGTGTACAAATTACAGAATTTAGTTCCTTGATTTATTAGCTATTCAAAAAGGTACAGGTGTTTAAGGCTTGGTATTTCTGATAAAGTAGGTATTTCACGCTGTCAAAATCTGCGCGCGCAATACTTCGCCGAAGACAGCGCGCCAAAGAGCTCTCGCGGCTACACAGTATAAAAATACCAGTTGGTTAGGTTAGGTTGACTTCCTTCCGTTCAAGCGTCACACTCACAACACTTTCTAATACAAATCATATCCAAGTGATACAAATTAAAACACCTTTCAGAATTTTTGGGAATATATTTTAGAATCGAATAAATATAAAATAATATAACTGCCAAAGTAAACACGGTTCAAAGAGGCGTGGCATCACCCGACCTTCCGGAAGTTCCGCGCCGGCCAAAATAATTTCAAGATTACGTCACCCGACCTATCGGTAGGTCATTTAATGATCAGTTCATCAGAAAAACATTATATGATCAGTTACTCGTAGTAGCGATTATTTAGAGCTTGGATAATAAATTATAGTTGTTGCAATTCACGAAACTTTGCATGTGGTTAATTACATTAATCAGTACACGCATCAATTTTGTTCACTCTTTTTGTTAATTAATAAATAAAAATATCATACTAAAATTGCATACATATTTGTTTGTATTGGTCTGGGTGTTTTCTTTCCATAATTTATGTACAACGTATTACGGGGCTCTGTATCGAAAATCACTATGAGCATCACACGCGGTTACCTGGCGCAGGCACCCGCTCTGAGCACTCATGGGAGTTTATGCAGAGGTTGCTAGAGTTTGACTTTGAGCTTTGTTTATAGTCATTACGAAGCAGATTTTGATGGGAAACTGCACTGTCTTGAATTCGAAAGGGTAATTTGACGGTGTTAGGGGAATTCTAGGAATAAATGCAGAGCCTCCTCATTGAGATTGAGACATTTCAATTTGAGATTTCACTTGACATTGATTGCAATCTGACATGGAGTTATCAAACACTTGTAAAAATAAAAAGTAATTAAATCAAAAGCAGTAAGTATCTACACTGGTCATCATAAAAATCGACCCACCCGCGACAGGCACTTTCAAACGTATGCATCCCCACTTCCCACCAATATTACTATACTATATTACCATTTAAAAGCCTAGTTCTAAACTTCATTTCATTAAAGGAAAGGTTTTTACCCCAAAAATGTGTCTGTAGAAGAATCCAGAGTCACTTCTTCAAAAAATAGGTAGTTACGCTTGAACCAACTTTTATGGCTATAAAACTGTTAAGTTGGAATTAATCGCTATCCATCTGTTACAGAGGACACGTGAGATCATTATTTGGTTTTATAACCATAAAAATTGGTCTAATTGATCCGCTAGTTTATAATAGGTAGCTTTCCCTCCGCAACCTTATTGGTATTCCATGTATGTGTCTTTTAACTGATTTCTGTTACACATTTCATGTAAAATTTGTCCAGTTATAACTCCATTTACATCTGCATCTGTAAACAAGGGTTCATGTTCTCCAGCCCAGATGCCGAGTAAACAGAATCGTCTTTCAGTGACGTGCAGCTGCCCCTATATTTGACCCACTGACCTAATTTTTTATTATTTATTTGTATCAGTGTCAGTGTCTTCTAAAGAGTGTAAGACGATTGTATGTAGGTACTATTAAAATGTAATTTTAGCTCATTGGTTTTGTCTCATATTTGAGGAATGTACTATGTATCATGAGTAGAGTCTTCGTTTAAAAGGATGCGAACGATTTAAATTTCAATAGGTAGACAAAATTGATAATTATTATTCTTAATTATCAAAAATTTTAGCTTTCTCCAGTAGCACTGATATTATTATACTGTGACTCATCAAAGTCATCATTGTCAAAAATATTGACAAATCGCGAACTGTCACGGCCATAAAACTGACACGCGTCCGTCCTCCGTAAGCGCCACCGCGCGACCTTTAGACATACCTACTCTCTAATCTGTGCGCGCGACTGATTGAGATTGTCCAAGCCGTCATGGACGATTTTTTCCACATTTTTTAACATAGTAACTAAATAAGACGCAATATAAAAATTTCATCCGTTAAAAGCCCTCAAGTTATTTCTGAACTTTAGTTTAGTAAAAGATTTCCGTTTTCACCATTAATCCCAAATTTTTAAGTGACCCCTATAAAAACAAAATTCCTGTTATGTATCACCATAGAGGTCACTTACAAATTAGGGATTGATGGTGAAAACGGGCATTAGAATCTCAAATCGCTTATTTTAAAAATAAAACCATAAATAGAAAACGAATAGAGGTAACTTTGGGAATTTATTCTATCGAGTCAACTTCATCAAATCGTGTTTCCATCCGTTAATAGCCCTAGAAAATATTCTCAACTATGCCCAATAAAAATCTTAGCCTTTAATTTTACTGTTTAGTACCTCAAAAATGATAAATGAAAACCTCATTTTCGCCATTTTCTCTGCTACCCGGCCTTAACAAACACTACTTAATTATTTTTTTATTTGAATTTAAACGTCTAGTAAGATACTTTCATAAAAAAATAAATAAANATACAGTTTTTTTTTCGGTTTCGGTAAAACCGGTTTTGTGACCCCCTAAATCCCACCCTTACGTTCATATAAAAAGAATGTGCGTAATCTATACGTACATAAGGCACCTAAAATAATAGAGAGGAAAGAATTGATTGTATTGAACAATGAACCGTCTCAGCTATAAAAGACCCACCAATACGTAACTGTGTCACAGTCAGAGCCTTCAAACTCAAATTCAAGCTACATCTGCTATCTATCCAAAATAATATTTAAAGTACCTACCTACCTGCCCAAATGTATAAACTGCACATACCAACATTAAAAGTAAATGATATTACACTCAATACATATTATTATTATTATTCATAATTATTATCTTTTCTCTCTCAAACTTATTTTAAATACCTTAACATAATTATATATTCATATTTATTAAGTCATAAACCTTTATTGCATCATCTTAGATTATCATCATAATTATAAGGTGCTCAATAGCACAAATTAATGCACACTTACGTATTTTCTTCTATTTGTCAAATTTTGTAGTAAGTTGTAACGTTCGCTGTGGGCCACGCACCCCTCTTNTAGACGCTTGAAATTTGGCATGCAGGTACCTTAGTAAACTTAAAGCTTAGTTACAACAGGATATTGCGAAATTCCAACGGGAACGGGAGTTAGCGGGAAAAAACATTTGTATGAAAAAATCTAAACCGCGTAAGATAGATGAAGGGGGTAAAACGGGATCCACGCGTACGAAGTCGCGGGCGGCCGCTAGTTATTAAAATAATACGACGACGCAAAAATTGTGGGTATACCTTTACATCTACAGGGTGTTAGGTAAATGGGTATATGAGCCGACACTAGCCCATGTTAACATGGGCATATAAATGGTATGGTGAAGTCAGAAATTTGATATTATCATTTTAATTTTTTTAATTTTCAAAATAAATTTTAAAAAACCGATTTGTATGAAAATTAAAGTAATTAAAATGAAGATATCAATTTTCTGACTTCNAAAAAGTTAACATTACTTATTCCGTATTCTTCATTACAAGGGTACATTTTAACATAAAAACTGGAGATTTTAAAAAAAAATACTTAAATCTTGAATAACTTTGAAATGAACAAGTTTCGGACATGGTGTCATATGACTTAAATGACTGCAAATAAGCTCTACTTTAACCCCTTTCAAGGAATGTATTACGAGATTGGATATATCGGAATACTATTTTTTTTTTTTACAAAAATACGCATTTAAAGTACATTTTATACCTACCGCCTATTTCCATACATCTTTAAAGAAATGTTTCTTAGCACGTGTAGTGGCAAGTGAAATAGTATTATCATCAACCGCTCATCGCATAGTGCAACCTCTGACTCGGCATGCGTAATGCAGAGGTCGGCGACCGGTTATCTGATCGCTCCGAAGGCCGATCTGAACGTAATTATCGGTTAGTGGCGATTAGCGTAGGCTAAAGTCGATCTCTATTGATGTCTTATTCCAAAGAACTACCACACGACCTTCCATTCCTAATAGTTTTACCTCTACCTTTATAATAAACGACATACTTACCTGTAGGACTGAGCGACGTACACACCTAGAACTGTAAACTTCCTAAATTATTTACCTATTTGTTTTAAAGTAGATAAACAGACTGTTTACTTTGTATTTTTAAGTCTATTCTAGCTAAAACTAATAACCACTGCATCCTGTAATGAAATCCCCATGATGTCCGTTTACCTTACGCTAAACGCTTGAGCAAACTAGGGCAATCGCGCTACAGTTAGTAAACTAGAAAATTAGAAATCCGACGACAAAAATCTAGAAGTGTTATTAAATTAATACTCGGATTCTAGAACAGAACCATAGGTAAGTAACTGGTTGTTCGATAATAGAATGTAAATTCGCACGCCGTGAAGCGGGATCGTCGGCCGCCGAGCGAGGGTGGTGCGATCAATTGATGAAGAGCTCCCGATAGCTACTGCGAACGTGCCCGGTACACCAGCGCTCGCACTCGGCGCGCCTTTCATCCCCGCGGGATAGACGCTCCGCTCTTTTGTTTTAAGGTTCAGATGGTTTTTTATTAAAAAACGTTACCGTGATTATAGCTAAATTATTGTTAGTGGCGTATGAAATAGTTATCTACTTACCTATATTTGATGATGAGCTGCCGCGAACATGCCCGGTACACCAGCGCTCGCACTCGGCGCTCCTTTAACTTAAAGGTTACCCACCCGTTATCCGCGGGATACAAGCTAAGTTCTCTTGTTTCCAAGATTCAGATGAGTTACTTACCGCTTAGTTAAATTGTTAGTTTGCCATAGTTTATCTCCTATTTAAACAGGAATGTCTAAAAAGTGTACTGAATGTCGGATGTTGGATTTGATAACGCAAAAATTGTGGGTATACTTACTTACCTATCTTAATTAACATTATATTATTATCTATATAAAACATTCTTACCTACATACCTACCTTAAGTAGGTACTTATGAAAGAATGTTTTATATAATGTTTACAAATAGTTTAATCATATAAGGTCTACTTACTTAGTTTTGTACAATAGATAATGTTATTATAACAAGGTGCAACCCTTAACCCGCTAATTCATTGCTTGTGATCTGGTGCGTTATAATTGATTTACTTTCAGTGAAAGAGAGCAATTAATAAGCCAGGTCAAACAGCGAGTAACGTGTCGGGGGTTTAATCATGTAATATCATTTCGGTGCCCGAATACAGCCCACGCAGAAAAGCCAACTCATCTAAATTAGTTTCACAGCATCAGTTTATTTTATCTTCAGTTCTAATGTAAATAGGTTTTTATGAGACTAAAAATTAATAAAGGTTATCGAATTTTCCATGAGTAAGTAAGTAGTTGTTAGGGCCTGATCAGGCACCGTAAAAAAGATTCTAAAAGCCGAACCAGTGATTTATGCGAATTTCCCCACATAAATCTTGCATTTAAAGCTTAAAATTATTGAAATAAATAAAACACATTATCTGAAATTAAAATACCAATCTTTTCTGATCGTATCATTAAAATGACGATACCTTTTCCAATTTTATGCGCTGCTTTTCAATGCACCTGCTGGACGCAGGCCGCTAACCAATCGACCAACGTGGAAAGCATTGGGAGAGGCCTATGTTCAGCAGTGGACGTCCTATGGCTGAAATGATGATGATGATGACCTTTTCCAGTTTTAAAATAAAATAACCAGAAATGAACTGGCTGTATTACCCGGGCAGCGGGGAGGACGCGCTAACAATGTTGACCGTGGCGCGCAAACAGCGGGCGGCTGCGTCAGCCCACGGGCCGCTGCGCGCGAGCCGCAACCCTATCTCTTACATGCCAATGTTTTCACGGGAATTTATTTCTGAAGGAATTTGATCTTGGAGTTGCTGGTTGCTTCCTGAAATATCGGTATTAAGTAAATTACCCTGATCTTATTTATTGCAATTTGTTAGATTCAATGCATGGATTCAATGCCTATTGACGGTACCTACTACGTTGCAGCCTCTCAGTTTATTATAATCGAGTAGGTATTTCATGAAACTGGATATTTTCACGAAAATATCGCTGTAAAGAGTTTTCACTTTCGTTAATAAAATATTCACTCTCATGCCATAATTTGAAACCATATTATTTAGATAATGAAATAACATTAAACAATGAAGATAAACCATGGGCACCTCTCTCACTAAATCGTATCTACTTAATTAGCAAAGAGCTCGAACAAAGTTAAAATATTGACGGGTTTATAATAACAGTATCTCTATTATTTATTGTTGGCCGTACCGAGCGTCGATTCAATTAAACGCGCGTAATAAGGCCCATGTTTAAAGTGGCGGTGATTAAGCTCTGCTGATCAACCCTTGCTGTGCGGGCACGCGTGAAATCACTTTGTTCGCGCTGCCCGTTGTTCGGCTGCCTGCCGAATAACCGCGCAAATATAACTAACGAGCATTCGTAAATTGTAAGGGTTGCAATTTTGATGTGGCAGGAGTTTATAATATTATTAAGATTACATTTAGAAACCACTATGTTTAATGAGAAATTGCATTATACTTTATTATTTTTTGCAATGTCAGTTCTGTATTTAGGAATGTGAGTGAACCGTACAATTTTCACAAAAAACCATTCTAAACTCACTATTAGCAGATAACAAGAAAAAACATAACTCCTTCTGGCGCAGTCGGGTGAAAAAAACATAATTTACATGGAAGATATTCGTAGCTCGAAGCCTCTGTAGTTTTGTAGACGTCGTAGTCGACTACGAATTTCGTAGCAATAATGTTGCGGTGTAAGTATTTTACGTGGTTGGTCGGGTTTATGTTCTAAACCTAAGTTAATTTTTTTCATGGTCATGATGGTACTTTTGTAGTGTAAGTACACATGTAGCATCAAATAGTTTAGCAAAAGTGTTTAGTTTTCAAAATGTGTGAAGATAAGTAACCGTGTACAAAATTGTGTGCCATGTTTTTGTATTTATAGTATTGCGTGTTGTGTAGTTGAGAACTTATGTTCTCAGAAACAAAAGACTGAAAGTACGTATAGAATGCGCGCGTCTCGCGACGTCATTGGACCGGAGGGCGGAGTCTCGCGCCGCCCTGTGCCGCCGCGGCAGTCCGAGTCCGGCCGGCGCGCGCCCCGCACGGCCCCATGGTGGAGCACGCGCTCGTCGACTGCTCCCAGGCGAGCGCCATGCAGACCGTCCCGCCGCCGCAGCGCGAGGCCGACGGCGACCAGCTCGCCGACGAGTATGTGCAGAACTTCGAGCTCGACCACCTGGAGGACCACCACCTCGTGAAGCGTGAGCCGCTGCGCAGCGGCTGGCACGAGCTCATGGAGACCCCGCCGGCCTGCGCGCGCGCCTGCCGCCCCTGGCCCGACGCGGGGCCCTACCCGCAGCCGCACGTGGCCATCGCCGTGGACCCCAGCACGCCGCCCGAGACGCCGCCCGCGCCCGTGGGCCGCAGCCCGTGCCGCGCCGCGCTCGTGGACGACGTGCTGTGGCTGCCGCACATGCGGGAGCCGCTCGACATGCGCACCGTGCCCTGCGGCAACTTCGAGGACTGGGACCGCCGCGAGTGGCGCGAGCAGGACCACCACATGCAGCAGGTGGCGCTGCGGCCCGCCAGCTCCTGCTCGGCCGTGTCGCCGCGCACCGGCCAGCACCAGTCCTACCCCGGCTCGTCGTGCGGCGACGACCTCATCAGCGACGACCTCCTAATGACTCTGAGTGTGCGTGAACTGAACAAGCGGCTGCACGGCTTCCCGCGCGAGGACGTGACGCGGCTGAAGCAGAAGCGGCGCACGCTGAAGAACCGCGGCTACGCGCAGAATTGCCGCAGCAAGCGGCTGCAGCAGCGCCAGGAGCTGGAGCTGACCAACCGCTCGCTGCAGGACGAGCTGCACGTGCTGCAGCTGCAGGTGGCGCGCGTGACGCACGAGCGCGACGTGCTGAAGCAGCGGCTGGCGCTGGTGGGGCGCGAGCACGCCGTGCCGCAGCACGCGCCGCCCACGCCGCACTCGTCGCCCGAGTTCTTCTCGGAGCTGTGACGGCAGGGCGCGGCGCCGCGCGCCGGCGCCTCCGCCGCAGCCTCCTCCGCCTGCGCCTGGCAGCGATACTGAAGGCGCGCGCGACACGACTCTCGTGCTTTTGTTAAGTTTGAAATTTAATTATCATCGGTTCCAGTTTATAGTTTTCTTTATCATTATGGTGGAACAATTTAGCCGAGAATTCCGTCGGGAAGGCTACTGAAACACCGTGTTAAATGTATGGTTGTGTCGTAAATTTATGCATATGCATAGCTTCGTTAAAGTATAATGTGTACTATTAAAATTATACATAAGTTGATACTATGACTCAAACAACTGATTAATCTAATAATTGTAAATAGATACATTTAAAAAACAAAAATATCTATAGGAGGATTTGTGTTTTCCTAATAAAATATTTACTGAAAATATTCTTTTATTTTTCTACTTATTTCGTCTTCAAAACTGTTAAAAAACTACGACATAATTAGGTAGGTATTTATTATATCACTAGTTTAATAAACTTAATAAAAGTTTAATTACCTACTTACGAGTAGGTATTCCCCATAAGTATCTCAGCGTTAGATGAATTAATGACTGGAGATGTTTAAAGCTAGTATATTTAGGTATACTTATTTAAAGGCTTTTAAACTGTGGTTTAAACAGCTGATGATTACAGATTTCATTTAACTTGCGATATTTTTACATATTATTATTTAGCGATTTATTATATTATATTACATGCGATAAATTGATTCAATACCTATTAAAAGTTAAAGAATAATTACTGTCTATAAGATGCTATACGTTCACAAACTATTAAAGTGCTCCTATCCTATTTAAAGCTTTTAAATTGAAAATCTGTCGAAAGCTGAGTGAAAGTGGGTGTTAAAATAAAGTTAGTGAATTTAATTTTGCATTATTTTTTCTATGTCTAGATAGGTAAAATTGATGAATATCTATCTATAGGTAACGGAGATACCCCAATGTACCTAGGTACTTTTTGAATAAGCATTACATAATTTATTATACCTACTACATATAAATCTTAGGTAGGTATGTTCCTGATCAGCACACTAACATTTGTATCCAACGGGATTGGATTGTGCAACATTTGGATTGTTAAGTACGCCATATGCGAATCTCCATCCAGGCCTAGTAGCCGCTAGTAACTAGTAGTAGCGGAAAGAAGCTGATTAATCATGTTAACGGACTAAGTAAATACGTATACATAAACATTTAATTTTCAACACAAAGTGCAGGGATTCTTTTTTATATTTTTCAGGGAAAATGGGGCTTACAAAATATTGTCATACTTTTATGAAATGAAAATTCATAATAGGGTGGAATTTTGTAATGCTACCTGGAGGTAAAGTGATCTTAATACTGTAGATAGAAAATTTTACTCAAAGAAAACATTCCTTTATTTTTGAAAAGAAAGAGAACTGCATTCTTTCCAGGTGGCGTTACAAAATTCCACCCTGTAGGTAGGTATATCTGAAAATTTTGCTAAGAAATAAAAAGTGCTTCTTGAAAACGCTAGTGAGAGAACAAAGATAAAATGGAGTCGACAAGATATCGATACTTTAAATCGCTAGGGGCAAGGATCGAAACTGATTTCACAAAATGCTTATGTATGAAAACCTTTTTATTATTATACGTTATTATTAACTACTATCACGAATTTACTTTTTAATTATGGCGATCTGCGTACCGCATAATGTTTATCAAAAATAATGCCTATTATTAGGCTTTCAACTAGCTCTTATAGTAATTACATAGTTGACAGTTACTAATTACTTCTACTGTTATTATTTTTTTTGTAAAATCTTATAATCGCAAGTAACACATCATTTTTTTATTTAAAATTACAAAATAGAAAATTATAATTTACTTCTATTTATCGATAATAGGAAACCGCATTAGAACACGAGCACGGCACTATGTTACGACCGGCACATGCGGCCGTACTGTGTATTTTCACACGACAGTGGATATCGGAAGAAATTAAATACATTGCGCAGTAGTTGAGCATGACATAAAGTGGTTGCTAACTAAATCGTCAATGTACAAGTGTGTTTGAATTTTTATCACCACTGATTTCGATATCGCAGTAACTGTTACGGCACTGAATTCGTTCGTAAAAATGTTTAGTTTTTTTTATTTATAAGCAAAATACCAATGGATTTTCAATACTTACATGTAGTAAATGATACCATTGTTCCTGTAGTTCTGCGTTTCACTTGTTTTATTGCACGTAACGACGCATTATCCAAAATATCGGAGAAGTCCGGAGAACATTTCCTTAGTACGACTGAATCGCGACTAACCTAGCTACGCGGCCGATGTTCGTTTCTGGGCATATCGCGGAGACACGCGCCACGCCCCCGTTTCACATCTATTCCCTTCTATGATCTGAGGTAAGTAGTATCAGACTGCAACGCTTGCGGTTGCGACTTGCGGTTTCAAATTAATTTGAAGACAATTATCACTTTGATGACTCAATGCCTAGACATTTATAAATTTGGACATGATATTTCATCATAGTCATAAAAACTGTTTAAATTGAGCTAGAAAAAAANAAACTGTTAAATACATAAGCCTGTCAAAATCATAACCCTCCTTTTGCTTTGTCGTAGTCGGATAAAAAACTACGACATAATTAGGTATTTATTATATCACTAGTTTAATAAACTTAATAAAAGTTTAATTACCTACTTACGAGTATTCCCTTATCTCGGCGTTAGATGAATTAATGACTGGAAATGTTTAAAGCTAGTATATTTAGGTATACTTATTTATAGGCTTTTAAACTGTATTTAGGTAACATGCGATAAATCGATTCAATACCTATTAAAAGTTAAAGAATTTACTGTCTATAAGATGCTATACGTTCACAAACTATTCTGTAATACTAAGTAACAATTAATTCAAAGTGCTCCTATCCTATTTAAAAAGCTTTTAAATTGAAAATCTGTCGAAAGCTTAGTGAAAGTGGGTGTTAAAATAAAGTTAGTGAATTTTGCATTATTTTTTCTATGTCTAGATAGGTAAAATTGACGAATATCTATCTATAGGTAACGGAGATACCCCAATGAACCTAGGTACTTTTTGAATAAGCATTACATAATTTATTATACCTACTACATATAAATCTTAGGTAGGTATGTTCCTGATCAGCACACTAACATTTGTATCCAACGGGATTGGATTGTGCAACATTTGGATTGTTAAGTACGCCATATGCGAATCTCCATCCAGGCCTAGTAGCCGCTAGTAACTAGTAGTAGCGGAAAGAAGCTGATTAATCATGTTAACGGACTAAGTAAATACGTATACATAAACATTTAATTTTCAACACAAAGTGCAGGGATTCTTTTTTATATTTTTCAGGGAAAATGGGGCTTACAAAATATTGTCATACTTTTATGAAATGAAAATTCATAATAGGGTGGAATTTTGTAATGCTACCTGGAGGTAAAGTGATCTTAATACTGTAGATAGAAAATTTTACTCAAAGAAAACATTCCTTTATTTTTGAAAAGAAAGAGAACTGCATTCTTTCCAGGTGGCGTTACAAAATTCCACCCTGTAGGTAGGTATATCTGAAAATTTTGCTAAGAAATAAAAAGTGCTTCAGAACAGTTTCTTTGCTACTTGTTACACGACCGTGTTTGTTTGTAATCGCGAGGCGGAGTAGGTACGGTAAAGATTTGAGTGATACATATACCTACCAAATCGGGTTTAAACCCAAGCGTGTGAAGGGCACGGCACGGCAGGAGCAGAAGCTACTTCAATAGTCCAATGGCTGAATAGGTTTCATTTTTTGTACACCCTTTAAACACGAAGAGAATAAAAAATGTGCTTTATTGAAAAAATTACAATCGATCGTGATATGAATTAAGATAACTAACATCTCAGCTCTCGGTTTTCAGCCGGTAAAAGCGTTTTCATAAACGTTTATAACTGGCTTCATACTGGTTTATTACAACTAAGTTAACTAACTAGCTAGGTAGATAGTTTTAAAAAGTGGTTTAATAAACGCGTGAAATAAATTAAATTAATGAAGTAAGCTCCCAATAACTACTGTTACTGTTACTAATAACAGAATTTTACCTGTGGGAACCTATAAGTGGTTTAATTACTTGTTGCCTATCTTATGTCATTATAACACACTGTAAATCCTAAACAAATAAATAAATAACGATAAGCAGTTAATCTGTTTTCATTTTGGTCAATCAAAACAGCCTTAAATGTTTCATTATTATTTGGAGGTAGGTGCTCACAAGTAGGTATTGAGAGCATCGACTTGGCTTCTGCTTGCGATGCGTTTTCACGAGCAACAACGATTGCGATTGCTCAAGAGTTGCGGGAAACGAGGTCGGTGCACGCGGCGTTCCTCACTTCAACTTGAATAAATATTAATAAGCAGCACTTTTTGGGTTGGAAGTTAAGTAATTAAAGATGTACGGAAGATTAAGCTAAGATTTTGTGATATTGTAGTATTTAACAGTTAGGTACTACTAAAATGTATTCTATCATAATATTTGTAGAATAGATTTCTGTGAAGCATGGGTAATATCGATTGTAGTTAAGGAAATTTTTTATATTTACTTAGCTTCTTTGCTGAAAGGCATAAACTCGAACATAGATTTTAAATTGCAGTGATAGTAATACCAGGCCTGTTCATCTCCGCGAGTTTACATCGAAAACAAAACACGCACGATGGCCCACCTACAGGATACTATTCGACAAGGCCTCACATACAAGCGAACATTGACTCACGCACGCGTATTCTTGTGTATGATGGAAGAAAATAAAGAAAATGGTGTACTAAATACTGTGCAAAATTTAACTGCCTAAATAATAATAAAAACACAGAATGTACTTTTTTAAGTTGCCTCAAGACACTAAGAGGTAAATAAGTAGTTAATATTATTCATGATAATTCATGCTAAATCATGTATTTCCTCCGCCATTTTCCGCAGTTTGGCACCTCACGTCACATCACTTTACCGAAGTCAGCCCTATAGCTTCGGCGCAGTGCCGATCACTGACGTTTGTCAACAAAATGGTGCTTGACTCTTGAGATAGGCTAAATTACACCATATTGTTAATGACATTGAGCATACATTTTTTTAAATACCTTCGCGAAGTAAAACTTCTGTACGTAGTACTTATTATTATTCTGTGGTAATACGAGCATAAGCGTCAATAAGCCTTAAAGGTTTGAGGTCCAGGACAGGCAGGGAAAAACCACCGATTTGAGGGTCGATAGTTCGATCCCAGTCAACCGCTCCTGAGCTATTGTGATGAATGAACCCGCTTCTACAAATAGCAGCTTAATTGGAAGTGTTAACGGAAATATCTGTATCATTATTTCATACGATGGTTCTCAGATTTAGCATACTTTCTGTATAGAACGCTAGTAAATGAAAATATTTAATCTTCTTATCTGTCTTAGCATCATATTCAATTAATATTGAGACGGTAAATTATTTTAAAATTTCTTGCGACATTTACAAAGTAAACAGGAAACTTACATTGTTGCATATAGTTAGATACCTACATCGAACATGAGCAATACTAAGTAATCGTAATTTGATACATGTATGTGATTATGCTAACAGGGTTCAGTTGGCATTATCGGAATGCTTTAACTGGAAAGGTCTTGTACTTACTGTAGTTATTTAAATGTTTTAAGTATTGAATAAAACTTATAACGATAGGTGAACTTCATTAATTTTCAACCAGTCAACCTTTAAGTAATTGTCATTTTGATGATTAATGTTTACTGAACTTTTTTTAAGTTCGACATTATTAAATCTACTTAACCTGATACATTATATAAATAACAGTTGATTAATAAACTAATTTGTAATTATAAAATGTTAATATAACTAAGAAATCTCATTGTATTATTAGCTACCTACTGCATTTGCAATTGTTGATTTTGAAGGGAATGCCTATTAGGTTAATAGGTAAGTACTTACTACTTCTTGATTACTGGAAACGCGTGGTTAGGTATTGCTCTTAAATTTTTACGAAGCCAACCAACAATTTAAAATTACCAACCTTAATCACTGGATAGGACTTGTTAAAATCACTCTAATTCTAATAGGAAGATGTCTACTTTTTAAAATTTGCATAGATAAAATAGGTTATTGTAAAATTTAACTTCACCACTGTGCAATCTAACACTTGGCTTTGGACATAGAACTTAAGAATTGGCGTGAAACTTGTTTAAACAGTTGGAACTTTGTTTACTATTTATTTAATTAACGGAACAACGAACAAGTAACAGTACAATAGGGCACTTCTTCGAAATCGCATTCTTCGGCTGATTCATATGGACAAATTTCAAATTCAATTTTAGATTTGTAACATAGACTCATATGAAAATAGGTACACCCAATAACATATATTTGGATAAGGGACTCGTTTTTGTAATGTAGTTTTCAAGATATCGACGTTCAAATATTTTGTGCCCATATGAATCAGAATTTGTTACATATTAATCAAAAATAGAAATAAAATTTATAATATTTATGTACAATTGGCTCTAAATTAAGAAAATAATCATATTATAACAAAAACAATGATCTGTTGTTATAAAAAAATGCAACGAGACCACAATAATTCGTGAAAAATCATTTTTTTTAAACTTTAGTATACATCCATAACATTTTGTCATCATCATAATCATTTCAACTGAACATAAGCCTCTCCCAATGATTTCCATAATGACCGGTTGGTAGCGGCCTGCATCCTGCGCCTTACTGTGGGAGGACGTTCTACACTGAGCTTTCTGGCACGTAGCTTCCACTCCAGAAACGTGCTATCCCATCGGCCATCATTTCTGTATACTATGTGTCCTGCCCATTATCACTTCAGCTTGCTAAAACATCGGACTATGCCACCATGCGACTTTAGATCGTTTACGGATCTCCTCATTACAGATTCGATTGCATAAAAAAAAAAACCGGCCAAGTGCGAGTCGGGCTCGCGCACAAAGGGTTCCGTAGCAGCAAATNTAAAGTAGGCATTGTAATCAGCATGCCACCTGAACCAAGCACAGATGAATCAAGTATTTGCCTTCGTTTCACCGGGTTCTAAGCCAACCAGCTCCACGTCTACCTTCTAGCTCATCCGTTGCAAGATGGGCTTGCCTCCACGCCAGAAAGCAGACTCTCATGATTAAAACCTGACCAGTTATGGTCATGAACAGCTCACGCCATATGAATCAGTATTTTATGCCGGACACTGCTTATTTATTTTTTTGCGAACAAACTAACTTAATTAAAATTATGACACATTTTTTTTGTAGAAGGACAACTCATTAGCTTTCGAAATAATTTTAATTTATATTGATATATCAAAAGGAAAATGCTACATTAACCATTTTGTTCCGGAAAATGGCTAACGGACACACCATATGAATCAGAGAATTACACTTCAAATATTTTTATTTTGTATAAAGACAGCAATTATGTCAAAAATGTAATTTGCGCCAGATAGGGCTATAGCTAAGCTATACGAAAAAAAATATTGCATGCCATTTTTTTAGTTGGTTACAGAACTATACCCAAAGACATCGAAAATTTTGCCTCCGAAGAAATACCCAATAACCGTTCCAAGAAGTCATTGTTTAGAATTTTAGGTATAAAATTACTGGTCAGTGTCTTCTTACTGATATATTTTATAAAGTTAATACGGTGTTGTATGCACGTATAGTGTTTAAATTCCTACGGGAAATTGTACTCGTAGGTCTGTGCATTAAAGCAATGATGATAGGACAAACTTAAGAGATTGTTTATGACCAACTGGCATCATTATGGCTGTTTAAGTTACAGTCAAAACTCATAATCGGTCAAAACCACTTTTGACTGAAAAAATTCATCCCCACTTTACATGTAGGGGAGCTACCCTAAAAAAATTTTTATTACAACATTTTATTTTACCGTTATGTCGGCGTGATTAATATACATACCTCCACAAAATTACAGCTCTCTAGTGCCAATAGTTTCCAAGCAAAACCTCGGACGACAGACAGACAGACATATCGAAACTATAAGGGTTCCTTGTCAGGACTACGGAACCCTAAAAACCACTTGGAAGTGTAAAATTTTTGTGATTTGTGCTTACAAAATGATCACCACACCTAACTTAGGTACAACAGTAATGTTGCTAGGTAGGTATTCTTGAGGTAAAAGATTTAAGTAGATTATTCATTTGTTCGGTAGGTTAAATAAATGTTTAGCACTCAAAAGTGGTTTGACTAACGTTCTTAGTTAAAACCACTTTTGACTGAAAAAATCAGTCAAAAGTAAGTGATATTGACCGATTATGAGTTTTGACTTGGTAAAAACAAACAAAACAAATCATGTTTGTTCGTGGTGTACGAAAAAACCGGTCCACTAGGATGCAACGTTATTTCAGGAAGTTCTATCTAATGAAAAAAAAACCGCATTAATTTAAAATTCGATTGTAGAGATATTCGTACCTAGCTATTCTGAAACAAGGCACAGAATTTATTCAGACTCAAGCATACATAGATTCAAGATGGTGAATGGTTGAATTTCAACATTTAGAAAGAAAGAAAGAAAAAAATGTTTATTCAGTATCATCGACAATACACTTACAATACTTAACATTAGACCGATAGGTGTTATTTTATTAATAAAAAAACTTCGAAATTAAAAGCTGCTTACACATACTTACTTACTGCTACCTATAGCTCCTTGAAATTGCTCCTAATCAAATCTGCCACCTGCAATGTTTTTAAACTTTTTTATTATGACGTGATGCGTGGGATGCATATCTACTACGCATAAACGCACAAATTGGTTTTAACATAAATGAGAACCTCCTCCTTTTTTGAAGTTTGTTAAAAAAGTAAAAAACTATTTATTTATGTAGGTATTGCAAGTATAAATTATTAAGGAATACTAATAATGAATTCAAATGATACGAAGTCTGTGCTTAATATCATGCAGGTATTCTTTAAAAATAATTATTTGCGAGTGTTTACTTTATGTTAATTCTATACTAGATAAATATTGTAAATTCTTAAGTTGTGTGAATTTCAAATTTTTAAATACACAATATTATCATGGTAAAATACATCTAGCAACCTAAAACAAATTGTGTGAAGCTTCAAACAATTTCCATCATATTGGCTCATTACCCGTCATATACTTGGCGGGTACATGTCTGCTCGCGGCATCGACCTAGCGGCGCTCAAAGGAGCCGCGGGGCGTGTCCTCGGCCGCCACGCCCCGCCCGAGCGAGACCACGATAGCACCGCCTACCTGCTCACGCAAACCCAAAACCCGTTTTCCTCTTGCCACGAACGTCGAACACCTTATCCTTATCGCAACTGTAATACAGTTCAAATCCTCACCAAAAAGGCTTTCCTAGCTTCACTTTGCTCTGTGAGCATATAACATCGCACTTCTGTAGCGTCTCGTAGATATAGATGTGTATGTGGAGGCTGTCATGCAAATGGAGGCCTGCTAATGAAGCCGCGGAGAATTATGGCCATTGTTACTGCTGGTCGGTAACGTAATGGCCCATTTTGTAGGCGTTCATCATAATAATAAATGGCACAATTATTCCTGCAATGCCATTGGGCTGCATATATGAATGCATTTGGAAAAATATTTCACTCAGCTTTTTAGGCTGTTGGTAGAGTCCAAAAACTATGTTATTATGGCCTAACTTAGTTAGATGCATTAATAAAATAGTATGAATGTCTTACTTATTTAGAAAATAATAAAAACAACTACTAAAGAAATTGTCGAACAGTTTAGAATAATAAAATTCCGCTTGAACGTAAGGAAGAGCATAATAATATTGTGAACACCTTTATTCTTAGTATTGTATGATCATTTATTCTATCGCTACTATTCAGTATTATTGGTAACCAAAACAGTTGAATAAACTAATGTAAACAACGTTCGCGAGCGTCATTTGTTTATGCTTCCTAAGTTTAAAAATATTTAGTTCATCAAAAATACTGGCCAGCTAATGTTTTGCGGAAAGAGCATCATCGTCAGCGTCCAAAAAGGCTGGTTTGTTATTATTTGCAGCGGCCGGGAGCGTCGCCCGCGTAGTGATGAGGCAGCACCGCTGCGGCGACGCGGCACATTTTTCTAGTGGCAAGGTCGGGCTTGCCAGCTCTGACGTCACTTTACTCTCCACTTTCCATTTCCCGTAACTTAAATTTTGGACGTATAAAAATGTGTCATAAAATCTTATTTCTACACCCAGCTTTATGATAAGTTTTTACGGTAGGATTTTTTTACGCATAATTTAGGAATCCGCACGTACTCTCCATTGCAATACATTAAATAAAAAAGTCAAGAGTCAGAACTTTACGAGTGACCTTAAATTCGCAGTCCTGTTGACTGCGAGCGCCCATAAAACAAGACTTCCTCATCTCTACTTCGTCCCATAAGAATGAGTTGTGTCTCCCCTGCAATGCAGGAGCACGGCTCTCTCATTTACCAGAGGCAAATGAAGGATTTGGCATAGGTACACTCCCCACGCCTGGTCAAACGGGTTGTGGTGAGTCCCGCAACAAAACAAAATACTTACACTCATTAGGTACATCTTAGAAAGGTAATATTGTACAATAACAGTTTTTTTAATATATTTTTATTTTCAAGGCGTAGTAGAGTAGTGAGGAGGGTTGAAAGGCGCGGCGCTCGCTCAGGGCTGAGTCAGCAAGTCAGCTCCGCAGGTCGCGCTCGATACGTCACTAGGTCGCTGCGATCGATGGGAAGTACAGCCGAATTTAGATGGAAGTAAGATGAACAATATTCTACTACTGGATAAAATAATAACAAAAGTATTTAACGTGATTATTAACTAGGTGATAAATAACATTTTGTAATTTTTGGCATGTTGGAAACAGTTCCGACCATTTTAATAATATTACCAAACACCTTGTTTGAACAAATTCGAAATTAGCTGCAAGAGCTTCGACACAATTGCATTTTATTTAAAATCGGTTGCTTCACGTCTATGGTCCATGCAGAAGAAGTTTCCTTTTAGATTGTGAGTTTTGCAGCATTGGATAGACTCTTTTCATTGTTAGTTAAGGTTGAGTAATTATTTAAACTTGGTATAACACCATGCTTGTGTTTAGAGTGGTCTTCTAAAATGCTTGAAATGGTCTTTATGGGTTTTATTGTCACTCTGGATAAATATACTGGTTCAAGTTGCTTTTATTCGTCCAAGATGATCCGAGATACCTAGATGGAGCATCTATTTCAATGCCGAGATCACGAAACATTGTAAGAAGAAAATCTCTATTAAATAGGCAAATAATTTAAAAATAGTAGATTTATACGCGTAAATACAAACTTTATGTGTGCATAATACCAGCAAAATAACAACACACTGCAGACAAAAGGCAGTTGCTAAATAAGTACGGCTAATAAGCTTACAAATGACGGATCAGTGATATTTTTGTGACAAATAGCATAACATAAACG
The DNA here is from genome assembly GCF_004193835.3 of Ostrinia furnacalis. Lineage (NCBI taxonomy): Eukaryota > Metazoa > Arthropoda > Insecta > Lepidoptera > Crambidae > Ostrinia > Ostrinia furnacalis. The sequence continues at coordinate 313,530 of NW_021131481.1, read as the reverse complement.
AAGTATTATGTGATCGAAGTCAAGGCCAGGCCCGGGTATCGACCGCCCGAGTTGCTGGCTCAGGCTGCGTAAGCTTAGAGATCCACGCCATCAGCTTTTTTGGTCTCCATTCAAAAGCAAGCAGGTGGTTTGTCATAAAATTCGACGAAGCTTGTTTACCTATCCATTTTTAAAGGACTAGGACCAACTTTGTGATGACTTTGTTTGTTCAGTCTGCGCTGGATCATCATTATAAAATTTTTTTTACTACCTTGCCTCTATTAGTAGTAGTAGCCTAATTAATATACTGTAAAATATTTCCGGCCAAACAATCTATAGGTAGGTAGGTAATTATAATAAATCTGTAGAGAGGTCAATTCTGTACATGAAAGGACAATGACCAAAAGTGGTCCAAATGTCCACCACTAATAAGACCTATATGGGCTTATAGTCCATTAAATAGAGATTAACTTTCAGTATGGGACGAAAAAAAAATAAGCTGTCAGTAAAAAGTTATGACTGTTTGAAAAATTGTAGTAGTTTACGCGCTAATCTTTGGAACTAAGCACTGGTCCGATTTGAAAAATTCTTTTTGTTATGGATAGCCCATTTATCAGGGATGGTTTTAGGATTAATAACATCACCCTACAACCAATAGGGGCGGAGCAGTATAGACAAATGTTGTAAAAATGGGAAATATTATTCAAACTATTTTCACGCGTACAAAGTCGTAGGCACAGCTAGTATAATCTATATAAATAAAAATGAATTGATGTTCNATAACTACTACTATCTATAGGTAGGTAATTATAATAAATCTGTACATGAAATATATTTTAAAAATAACTATCAGGGGGTGATTAGTAATCGATAATGATGCCAAAAATGCGATCAGTAAAATTTTTGTCTGTCAGTCTGACTGTATGTTCCTTATAGAAACAAACTATTCTTCATTCTTCTGGGCAGGTTATAGTATACTTAGGAGCAGAGTAGTGAAGGGAAATTTTGGGAAAACGGGAGAAGTTTTTAATTTAACATTTTTTAAACTTCCGTCGCGTGTGCAGCCTTAATGGTTAAAGTTACATAGAAATCATGTATGACGGAAATATATCTTCTAAATATATAAAAGGAGAAACTGACTGACTGACTGACTGACGATGACGACTGACTGACATAGAAACGCACAGCCTAAACGGCTAAACGTAGGCACTTGAAATTTGGAAGGGACGTAGCTTAGGTACCGTAGAGGTCCATTAAGAAAGGAATTCCCGAAATTCCCACGGGAACGGGAATTAGCGGGAAAATCCTTTTGTATGAAAAATCTAAACCGCTTAAGTTAGACGCTTGAAATTTGGCATGCAGGTACCTTAGTAAACTTAAAGCTTAGTTAAAACAGGATATTGTAAAATTCCCACGGGAACGGGAGTTAGCGGGAAAAAAAATTGTATGAAAAAATCTTAACCGCGTAAGATAGATGAAAGGGGTAAAAAAAGATCCACGCGTACGAAGTCGCGGGCGGGCGCTAGTTAAATTAATAAAAAGGCAAATTGGCTAGTTATTTTACTTTACCTTACTCTATGTTTTTTCTACAAAACTTTTAGGTGTAGGTACTGCTGCTAGTAAAGTGTATTTCACAAAGGGTGTATTGAAGACACAATGTTAGTTCAATTCTACAGCAGAAGTTTTGTTATTTTAGACTGAGAAGGGAGTCGAAGTGCCAGCGCAGCGATCTTATTATAGTCTGCCCTTTTAGGAAAATTACACAATGTTGTTTAAAATTATTTTATTGAAATTAACAGACTCATCTATGTATAACTACTCTTATTTGTTTGTTAATCCTAACGATTTCTTTACCTACATAAAAATAAAAACAGGATTAACAAATGAATATAAAAGCGAGCAAACATTTTCATCATTTTCATATCTAAATAAAAATTACGTAATTTTCTCTGATTACTCCTATAGTATCTTATCGTTCGTCCAAAAAATATATTAACTGAGGTTAAAACTGGAAATATTGACTAATTTAACTACATTTACAGCTTTAATATTGAGTCAAAAAAGGTACCTATGTATCCAAAGCTAATCTAAAGTTAAAAATTTAATTCGTTCAATAAAAAACCCACTCCTAGAAATGTAATTCTCGTATTGTTTCATTTATTAGCACATAATTATTCTGTAGACGTTTTGTATGCTTAAAAAAATAACATAGACGCATCGTTCAATTAAAAGTAGAGCCTTTATCTCAACGGGTTCACAGAGAGTTCGAGACGGAGGGCGCGGGGGCGGGGGCGGGCGGGGGTTCGGTTCCAGGATCGCTAACTAGGCACTATTGCCAATCGATAGGTCGTCACCGCTGCCGCGGACACGCGCGACTCATCACTTTAGATGCTGCTACGTCGGGTCACTCTCCTTTTCTCGATGTCCTTCAAATTAGCTTTGTAGGTCAGGTTTCCGCTGGACCAGCTCCACGTGGTGTTGTTGACGCGATCACGACGGTGCCACCTGAGGGAGCTTTGTTTTTATGCTTTATTTACCTAGACTAGTTTTCCGAAGTTTCTACGAAGCGATTTCTTCATCATTATCAACAGCCTATTAAGCAGAAAACAGTTTAATGAGAAGTAGCTAGTATTATTGTCAAGAGTTACACTTTCTTGTAAACTAGAGTTAGAATGACATTGACTTTATCTAACGTGCAAGTATGTAACGTTATCAATTCTCAGCGGGTTCATGGCAGGGTAAAGATAGAGTCTGCACACGCTGCAGTGTTTCAGTGCAAGTGAACGCGATCATAATATCGACCAAAACAACGTCTTATGTGGTTTTCACTGAGATTATACATTCCGAAGTATTAAAATATAGCACGATGTTGTCACACATTANACACATTATTCAATTGTTGTCAATAGATATTATTAACAATTACATAAGTGATCTAAATAAGTAAGCATCGCACAGAAATGTAGAGTCGTCTCTAAATTTCTTAATTTTTGCTGTACATTAGAATTTAATTCACCCTCCAGTGCAAATAGTCAAGTGGGTGACAGACAGGAATAGGCTTCGTCATACACTTGCCGCTGAAGAGCTCTCGTGTCTTTGTGCCACGGCACCGGGTCAATACGTGATTTCCATTAAAAAATTAAAAAGAGGCGCGAGAACATTGTTTATCTGTGCGCAAATCGGCGGGGCTCCGCTGTCGAGATTCGTCTCACCGATCCGCGGAAGGGTGATCGGCATCCTACTGTTTACCTATGCAAAATCTTGACGAGTACATTTCGCAGTCGTCTTCCCGCATGTGTTTTATATTCGTTTACTCCGGTCGGCCAAGCTCATAATCGCCGCGCTGTTTGCGAGGGGAACTCTGCTGACTGAGCCCCACAAATATATGTCGTAAGATTTAATAGACATGTAATGGATATCTGGATGACGTTTTAAGGATTTGTGCAAACCGAATATGTCATTTCATCCTCGAGTAATTGGAATTTTATTTGCCGGATTTTTGGATCAAACCGTGTCCTTTCGATTTCTTCAACAATGAGGTTTTGTGTAGCTTTATTCCATTGTTATGTGTCCTACCTATGCTTTATCGTTATATTTATCGATAGTATCCTTTTATTCGAGTCTTATGCTGGCTATTTTGTACTCTATAATTATGGAAAATCGTAGATAGGTATTATAATTGATTAAAAACACTAGGTCCTATGCTGCGTGTACACTAAATATGGTAGGCGTTTCATTCACCTAATCTAAAGTAGGTATTAACTATTAATCAATCATTTTCATAATTAGACCTATCTATATGTAAGCCTGTTATTTTTCAGAAAAAATCCCTTAATAATACAAACAAAGTCTTTTTGATGATTCTTTGAGATGAGAACAAAGGTACTTTTTGAAAACTTGAGTAGAATCCTGAAAACGTGTAGGCCTAAACTCTCGAGCTAGAAAGCTCTCGGATCTATGATTTAAGCGCAAGTTAAGTGAATTATGCTGGCAAGCGCGAGCGGCGCGGCGCGGCGCGACGAGTCGGCGCTCTTGTTTAACGCGTCGGTGACGCGCATCAAAGCGCTTTGTGGTGGGTGATAGAGCTCAATCATGTGGAGACTGCATTTTTGCATCTAAATCACGAATATATTTACGAAGGAGGAATTGATATTATAAAGATGCTAAGGAACTTACTTAAATGGAAGAGGTTTTCAGGATTCTCAAACTGAAATGTTCATGTTCAGTTTATGGTTAGTGTAAGTAGTAAGTTTTCAGCAGTAAGTTATTATTATTTATTATACACAATATACATATAGGTACGCATGATTTTGTGAATTGAATATTATGCAGAGTCGTAATAACTATTTTTCAAATAAGAACCTCACCATTTGGTTAAAGTCGGTAAATAAAATAAAATGTCTATTTTTTCTCGATTGTTGTAAAGCTGGTTCAGATGCATTTTCTAAGTAAAAATAGTCCACATCCATAGTTGCAGCGATTATAATATGATCAGCGGCTGCGGGGTGCCGCAAACACGATTGCGGCAAACGAACCACGCGCCCCCGTGCCACCAGCCACCTGTCTTGGAATCCACTGAAGGGCGGTAACGAGCGAAACAATGAAATCTAGAACCCGGTCACAATATTGTAAAGATCTATTGCTCCTATGTATGGTAATGCTCGTAATAATGTATCTGTACCTTACCCACTCTATGAAAACTTCATTTAACTTTTAATTCATAGGTTTACTGCGATTACTTGAGTTTATTTAAATTATTCAGGGTATAGTTACCTATCACATGTGTGTGAGTGATGAATGATGACAGTAACCGTCCATCATCATCATCATCATCATTTCAGCCATAGGACGTCCACTGCTGAACATAGGCCTCCCCCAATGCTTTCCATGTTGATCGATTGGCAGCGGTCTGCGACCTGCGTCCAGCGCTTCCCTGCTACCTTTACGATGTCGTCGGTCCACCTTGTAGGTGGACGTCCCGCGCTGCGTTTTCCGGTACGCGGCCTCCATTCCAGAACCTTTCTGCCCCAATCAATCAATCCGCTTCCGGTCAATCGTCGAATCCAACTCGGCTGGGCAGCGTTCGGGAAACTACGCAACATCTTTTCGTCCAAAATACCTCAATGCCTGAAGACTAGAGTGTATAACCAATGTGTGTTACCAGTGATAACTTATGGCTCGGAAACGTGGCCTCTCACTATAGTAACCGTCCACTGACAGAAATTTCAGTAATTCATGGGCACAGCAACTATTTTTTTGTGGCGAAAATCTCACATTATAATGTCATCTTTCCTAAATATAACTAACTAGCTGGCCCGGCGAACTTTGTTCCGCCTTAATGGCAATAAATAAGCAGACTTTTTTTTATTTCGAACGGGATAAAAAGTATCCTATGTCCTTCTCCTGGCTCTAAATTACCTCCCTGACAATTTTCAGCTAAATCGGTTCAGCCGTTCTTGAGTTATAAGCGAAGTAACTAACACGACTTTCTTTTATATATATAGATTTATTTCAGGAAGCTATAATATTAAATTACAAAGTCTTATTTAAATTAAACCTTAGACAATATAGGTACAATATACATCGTAGGTAAAGCAGCTTACAACGCAATTTATAGAAATTAGATGTAACACGATATCTATGCGAAAATATGTCACTAATTATAACAAAATCATTATCGCATCTATTATGAAGGCAATAAATTGCATTTCGTCTCACGTTTGTTTTCTAAGCATACGTGACATTGTAGTATGGTGTGTATTTATGAATTACAGTGGTAATGGGATATTGATACAATGTAAGGGCTATCGTGTTCAGGCGACATCCTGTGGGCTACTTGGAAGCCGCCGATAAGACGCGTCCCGTCTGTAAGCTTCGCTCAGGTGTTCAATTCTTGTAGTTGGTTGATAACTTTTAAATTAATAAGTATTGTGATCGTAATATGCATTTTAGTGCGCTGAGTTGGCATATTTTGTTTTAGAGTAGAAACCATTAATAATTTCGATAGCGACAAGGTGGCAAATTATCCTATTTCTTATGTTATTATTTGTATAATTAAACCTCTAATTTAAGTCTATGTACCTATCTAATATTTTACTAACTGCCGAGGTAGCTGATAATATTTAGTGCATAAGATGTGTCTAACTAAGTACTCGTATCCATGTTCAATAGTGTATTTAATTTAATTTACTTGTGATGTACCTAATTAAAATATTGACACTAAGTTCTAATAGCAAACTGGTTGCGTGAAAATTAATTATACTAAATTTTAGTTTGAAATAAGTAGTAGATACCTAACTGAGTTGAAAGTATAGTTATTTATTAGAAAGGTACTACATGATTTAATTTAATATTATATTTTTATTTATAAAGTAGGGTGCACACGATCTTCAAATGTTAGGAACACACGAATTAGCTTAACGCTCGTGCGTCTTCCGGTGGTGACCTCGTCCACGAATTGCGTAAGTCATCAATAAGTCTTGTTTTTCTACAAGTATGCGTTTTAAATAAATAGTATACCTATGTAGAGAAGTTTCAAGTTTTAGCAGTAATATTTGATACAAAACCGTTTAAAACTTATCTACAGAACCCTTTTTTTTACAGATCGCGGATTTTTAACTACATTATCTGAATTTTGTGTGTTATTTTCAAAGGCTTTCATCGTGGTCACGTATTCCATCACTACCTAGGTATTAGTTCCGTAGTCCTGACAAGGAACCCTTATAGTTTCGATATGTCTGTCTGTCTGTCCGAGGTATTGCTTAGAAACTATTGGCACTAGGGAGCTGTAATTTTGTAGAGGTATGTATATTAACACGCCGACAAAACGGTAGAATAAAATTTTGATTTTTTTTTATCTGTAAAGTGGGGATGATTTTTTTTTTCATCTTCTACCCTACGTATGTGGTATCGTTTGATAGCTCGTTTAAAATGGCTTAGGGGTTACTAAGATCATTTTTCGATTTTAAGGGATCTGTTTTCAAAATGTTAAAGTTTAATGTGCCAATTTTTGTCCGAGTATTGAGTCCCCCCCCCCCTCTAAAAACAAAACTGTTGGCTTGAAAAATCTGGAAAAATTCATGATAATAGTGCTTTTTATGAACTTTCAAGGAAAAATATAGCGGTTAAGATAAATCAGTTAGTTAAGTTGAGTTCCCAGATATCACATTAGGAAAGATAGTTACACCTACTCCATATCACACCTTACTTAGAGCCGCTCTACAACGCTGGGGTATTCGCTCGTCTAACCTACACCTACTTACACGACTCTATTCATACCTCATTGATCCGATTGCAGCCAAAGATAGACTAATGCGTCGTAACTATTTGTTCCAACACCAAAACCGTATCGGGATGCGCAGGAGTCTCACCAGACTCGGGTTTACAAAAACAAATGGCGGCATCATCGGGTTACACAAACCCAAGGTGAACAATTCAAAACATAAACGACACCGGTCTTATTATAATCGCACAATGTAATTTTACACTTCCAATTGGGCCATAAGTGCCATTATGCTGTTAATTGTATCATAACACTGAGAGCCGTTATTCTGATCTTGACATGCTTTAGTAGATGAAGGTACTTAACCTAATTAATTATATCCTGAAACTGAAATACATATTTATAGGTTACTAGCTTTCCGCCCGCGGCTTCGCCCGCGTGGAATTTTGTACATATGTCACAGAAAAACTTTATTATCGCGCGCGTCCCTGTTTCAAAAACCGGGATAAAAACTATCCTATGTTCTTTCCCGGGACTCAAACTATCTCTATGCCAAATTTCATCAAAATCGGTTGCGAGGTTTAAGCGGGAAAGCGTAACAGACAGACAGACAGACAGACAGACAGACAGACAGAGTTACTTTCGCATTTATAATATTAGTTAGGATTAGGATAGTTTTAATAATAAATACACAATTTAACTAATTACCTTGACAGTTGTCTGCCTAAAGTTCGTATTCAAAGAATTTTCATAATGAGACTAACACCGAAGTCGCCTCGGTCTACTGTAGACGCAGACTCTACATTAATGAATCAGCAGAGTTTACATTTTTACCTGTTTCATAATATGATTCCTTTTGGTAACACATTAGGTGCTATAAAACTCTACTATTTCAAGTATTTAATTTTGAAAAGGCCCATTTATTATACAAATATCATCAGTATAACATAAATCTATAAAGCTAAATAAAAGGTATGCTTATTCCAAGCCCTATAGGAGTAAGATTAACTTCTTATTATGTAATTCATCAGCAATATGCTTAATCTCTCGTTAGTAAATTGAAATGAATTCTGAATGCGGACTTTACATCAATCGCAAACAATACAAAGCTCTGGTGAAGTCCCAATACAAACTGTTCGAGTGTAGTGTAGACGTATTTACAACTGTTAACAAAAGCGATTAACAAATCAGAGGCGGCTGAGTGATTAATGAACTCGAAACAAGCGCTCAATCAGTGTGTGGTCAGACGCGGGGCGCGGGGATCACCTATCAAGAGGTAATCGTTGTAGGGATGGTGGAGACACAGCTGATATGCAATCAGTAGCACCTACTCTGCAGAATGAAATGACGACTGATGAGTGAAAAGATAATAAAACAATAACAAGACATGTCATGGACTACAAAATTGTGCTGTGTAAAAGTTTTGGTAGAAGAAATAAAGTAGGTAGGTAGAAAAAGGTTTTCCCAACCCATTTTCATGCACGCCTAATGTAAACTATTTCTTGAAAAAGCAACTTTTACGTTTGTATTAGGTGCACCTTAAAGTTTGCTTGGTGCGAGGTGATTTTGAAACATCCAGGAACTCTTTTAAAAAGTTCTGCTGTATCCTACACCGATTGTGGCAACAGGAGGCCGAAGTTCACTGAAAACAAAACAATTGACTTCTAATGACGTTCGCCAAATGTAATTCACCAAACTGCACGACAGAGATATATTCTAAAATACGTTGTTGTTTTTCAGTACATTTGTGTTGGGTTTTATACCCAAAATTGTAATTTAAAACTTTATTTCGGACCGCCGCACGAACTGCAACCGACATACTGTGTGGTTTTGTATTTCGAATACTAAATGCATAAAAATGCTACTTATTCTTCAATTTGTTACTGTTTACAGGCATAAATTTAAGTGTAATTTATTGTATTTCTAATATTTTCTATATCTTTAGAATAAAGGAAACCTAAGTAAACAAAGTAATTAATAATTGTATTGTTTATTTAGTGCGATTAAGTACGTGCCGATTTAATGCACGTTCTCTCATCATGTGCAATAAATTTTGTCGCTATTGCAAATCATTTGTAAAGTAGGTAAATGTGCTGCTGAGGGCAATGACTTCTTCATGTCGCATGCTGAAGTGAACATTTCAGAATATTTTTATAACTAGCTGTGCCCGCGACTTCGTCCGCGTGGAATAATGACTTTGGGTAGGCACTTTTAATAATTTAGTCTAATTATTTTACAAATAGCTTTTGCCCGCGACTTCGTCCGTGGAGAAGTCGAAAACGTTCTCATACGATTATTTTTAAATGTTTTAACGTTATTATCTAAATGTTTGAATACTTTTAAAATATAAAAATCAGGTTAAATAAACATGAAAATATTTTTTTCTTATATCCCTTGTTTATCTCTGTTATTTTATATGGATCATTATGGCATTATTGCTAACTTTATTACCAAAGGACAATGTTCGTTCTCCATACATTGTTCGCCGTTAGATCAACAGTGCCGAAATAATACTTTCTAGGTTCTAAATGACACAAATCTTTATGTAAGAACAATTATTCCTGGCGGACCAATTCTATAAACTTATTGATAGCAATATTGTTATCATAACCTCTTACTTACTAGTATTGTATTATATTATTTTATGCACATCGATTTGGGAGATGTTCTGTATTGTAGTTGTCGCAGCCAAATTGTATTATAATATTGGACGGGTTTTGGAAATAGCTCGGCGTTCCACTTTTATGATTTACTTACTTACATTTTGCACGTAAATAAATAAGATGAATCCTATGTTTACTTTCCACTCTTGACATTTTACACGTGACTTACCAAACTAACTATCTCCATGGTTACCGTCTTAGTCTATGCATGACTAGGGATTGAACAACTTTTAATTGAATATTATTAACAATTCTCGATAATTATTATCGATTGAAAAATATTCGTTATTTGAATCGGAAGATATATTCAATTTTATCAATATCAAAATATTCAATTTTAATAATAAAATAAATATTATTTACTACTATCTGGCCAGGTGGGGATTCTTGGATGGCTTGAGCACGGAGTGCAGGTGCGGTTTTGTTCCCCAATCGATGAAGCACCTGATGTCATGCCCTGAGTGCCCAAGCAACTGCACTCAGGAGGATTTGATGAGTGCTACTGACAACGCCACTCTTGTGGCGGAGTTTTGGGCTGACACTGTGTAGGTTTGTTGTCGACACGAAAAGAAGAAGAAGNATGATCACGATTAAGTACGTGCCGATTTAATGCACGTTCTCTCATCATGTGCAATAAATTTTGTCGCTGTTGCAAATCATTTGTAAAGTAGGTAAATGTGCTGCTGAGGGCAATGACTTCTTCATGTCGCATGCTGAAGTGAACATTTCAGAATATTTTTATAATAAACCTAAATATAGGTAAATTGCAAAACGCCTTCTTTGTACTTTTATCATATCTTTGTGCCTAAGATATTGCTTGTCAGTGGCGGCGTAGCATGGGTTGGCACCCGGGGCGGTCACCCCCCGTCACAAGTCCTATGGCACCCCCTGGTACCCCCCAGGATTTTGGGGTTACCTACCGATTCGAAGATTGAAAGTCAATCGCACCCCCCCTAATCATGACATACACCGCAGATTTGACATGCAGATGTGCCAGTGAGTACTAATCTGCGCGACTTGTGTCACCCCCTGATGCTTGGCACCCGGGGCGGACCGCCCCCCCCTTACGCCGCTACTGTTGCTTGTATGTATGCTGCATTTTGATTCACCGTTTTCTTGTAAGAAAGAAAGAAGAAAGAAAGAAAGAAAAGTAAGAGATCTATGCTTTTAAATCAGGCTTTATGCAACTCATAAAGACATCAGCAAGACACCAGGGTTCTGTTTTTAAATTCTGTTAAAAGATAAAGATGTATAAATAAAACTTATGGCTGCTTCATCAAAATTAACTATGTAAACTATTCTACCAAGCAAAACAACGTAAAAATAAACAATTAGAATCGATTAATCGTTAGATTAATCCGCTCAGGATTACATAAGCGATTCCAGCCGATAGGTGGCGTCGATGAGCGAACTCGCCGGGTTAATCCAATCACGTAATTGGACTTAGTTTTATTCATTGACCGGGTAACGACTTTAAGCTACGCTCAACGGCTTCTGCACTTGCCTTGCAGTGTGATCTACATAATTGAAGTACGTAAGTAACGTGTATCAAGTTTTCTTACAATGATAACACATTTTGGGTTTTGGTATGACGAGATGGAATCTAGAGTCATTAAGAAAACAAACAAAATTCATAATGCCTTTTTGAAATATGTATTTTTAGAGATAGACTTTATTACCTACATACGTAAATATGCAATCAGAATCAGAATTTTATTTGCATAAAAACACAGACAACAAATAAAAATAAACACTGTGAAATATAGTTGCATTAAGTAACTATAAAAGATAACAATACTTAAGTGCTCGATTCTGTCTTAAAACTCAAATTACCTAATGTAATTTCTATGACGAAATCCGACAATCGACAAAAATTTGCATATATTGACAGTAAGTTGCTCTGTTTAGTTTGGAAGATAAGATATTGATGAACTCTACATTTTAAGCCTGAATCTGAATTTCTCGGTTTGAATAAAACTGCTAAACTAAATAACAATAAATAGAGGTTTATTATTAGTTTTTCTAAATTATGGGTTCAAATGTCATTGGTACCCGTCAATCATCTTAGCTACGCCGTAGCCCGGGGCGGCCGCCCTAGGGTCGGCTAAGGCGGGCGTCATTTGCGCCGGGGCGGGCCCGCTGACGTTGACTGACGCTGACGACTCGTTAATGCCGTTGATCACTAGCGTTAATTACGCTTTGGGGATTACATAAATGAAGTTTAAAGATGTAATTTTGTAATAATTATGGCACTATGTCCGTGTCAATAAATTGGTAGGAATACTTTAATAAGATAACGTTACGAATCTAATTAATGTCTTATTTTATTGTTACAGGTCATTAGCGAATAGCGTCATCTTTAACTAATTAAAATTAACTTAGATACTTCAAATGCTTTAGTAATTGACTTGCAATGCAGGCAAAATTGAATAGCACACAGGGAGTAAATATCATACTTTTATCGGCTATAAGCTTCGGAAACCTACTTAATCGCTTTAAAAAACGGTTATTTCCCGTAATTCACGTACCTACTCAGTTTTGCAAGGTGCCAACAAATTGGCAAGTAAGGTTAGTAAGACAGCCGGGTGCCGTAACGAGGGAACCCCGGGCAGGACGGTGAGCCGGTGACGCACAAATTGCCTTCGTTTGCCGCCGTCACCTCTGACGTGCCGTTATTATATCACGATTCCCTTGTTTATCTCTGTTATTTTATATGGATCATTATGGCATTATTGCTAACTTTATTACCAAANCAATGTCCTTTACGAGCGAAATAACTTTTCAATAAGTCATCGAATTAGGATTCAAACAACGATCGATAAATCATATTTCGTCTTTTTGAAATATTCAAACACGATTTAAATAAACGTTGTTATTTGGTACTTTCAATTAGTTAATTACCACTAAAACGGTAAATAAAGTATTCAAATGTAGGGAGATTCTATCTAGTTATCGCTTAATCAGAATTTTCAAGAACGAGAAAGCAATGACGCGAGTCCATTACCAAATTATCTTACAAAGAAGCGCAATAAATACAGATATCTGTCCGTATTGATGCAGCAAGCGGAGACAATATTTACTGGGCTACTCCCCTGTCCTGCCGAACGGAAACTTATAGTTTTCTTGAGGCGCCCGCCGAATAAAATACTGCTGTCCGGGATATAAATCAGGGAGCCTACTATGAGTTTACGTGAGGCAATTCGATAGTCGGTAACGATGTCATGGAGGTAGACCAGTTCAATTGCAAACATCAGGTTTATTTCTACAATTTCTCCAAAAACCATTCTCGAGATACTTTATTACTAAGTACTACTACTACTTTATGTACTTAACTAAATACTAGTGTATTCTTTAAAATTTAACGCGTGTACTTACATTTCCCATATGTACACCTACCTATAGGTGGTAGAGTTTGTAAAAAGCTCGTTATTTCGTTAGATCACGTTGAACCTTTGATTATTAAAAATAACATTCAAAGATCGTCTTTAATTTCAAGTTCTCGTGAATTCATGGTAGCCGGTTCCTTACGCACGCGGCGCTCTGGAGCGCGGGTCCGGCCTCGCTACATTTTAATAACAAGACGCCCGCGCCATAAATGGTCACTGACAGATTTTATTTCAGCTCATATATTATGTTCAGTCGTGCACGTGGACTTTTAATAATATTTCTCAGTCTTTCTCCAGCATCGATTGAGAAAAGGTAACTTATTCGACGTGGAAAGTGTCTCTACTCTCATTTTATTACAGAATTAACATGCAACTGAGTTTTAATTGATTGACTAGTTTGTATGATAATATTCGCATTTCTCAATATGACATTAATTGTAGACCCAGTACGCCTTATAAGCTGGAAGGTATTCTAAATAAGCCTTATTTTTAATTTGTGGCATGAATTGTGACTAGGACTCTACAGATCAACTAATAACAATCATCGATCGGGTCCATAACCTTAATTTGTTATCTAATAGAATGGATTGTTAATTATTCGATCAATTATTACAATTACCTAGCCCCAAAGCTTACTAAGGTGGACAAATAAATAAATCAAACCTTGGGAATATTATTTATGACCTACTTACTGATCGCTTTTCACTCGTCACACAAATATTTGGCTTTTACTTACCTACTTTCTGAAATCGAGATAGTTTGTTGCTAGCATCGTTAGTTATCTTAGCTGAAAAGTAATTAAAATCGTCTGCTCCCGAAGGAAACAGGTCATATTATTATCTTAACAGCGTGACTAATGTTTATCTATAGCAGAGGACAAGTTCCAATAAGTTCGGCGACAGTGGTAGTTTACGGGCCGCGGACGGCGCGCTCATAACGGAGGGTGTCGCGGGCGCCGCAGCTGTTTTTTACACGTTCTACAAGCTTTACCTAAAATGTACTAAGCAGGAAAAGATGTGGAGTGGATTAGCACACTACTTCTTAGAACTTTGTGGCTGAGCATTTGGCTCTACATACATCAATATATGGGTTCGGTGGTGTGAGTTGAGGTTGAATAAATGGAGTAGGTACAGCAATATTGCTTGACGTAGACTACTGATAAAGAACAAATTAGTGGACGGGAATAGTCTTACTGAAAATCTTAGCACCTTGACTGAATAACTTCAGTCAGAGAAGTGTAGTATCATAAGCTTCTTAGCCACTCTCGCACTTTCGAAAAATTTTATCCGAATGTTCCTTTCTTAATACGTAAAATTGCAACGTGTAAAGGTAAATAGTTTAACAAGTAAAAGGACAGTGCCAATCCATGTATGGAAGTTGGACCAAATGCTGGCCAGAATGAAACTATGTGCATTTTGTTCCTCAGGCCAATACTAATGTGTAAACCGGAGCGCACTGAAATCTATCCCTGGAGTTAAGAGAAAAAAAGAGTATACGTTCTACGCATAAGATTTCGCGATTGTGCCATTAAATAACACTCGTTATGTTGTGAATTATAATCATACTGCATCCGTAAGAAGACCATTTATTTATATTAACCGGCAGACAGTGGTGACTGAGTTTGTTGCGGCTTGCGGCGCTTCTTCTCAGCACTTGCCAAATGTTGGTCTCGAAGCGCTGGTAGGGTAAAAAGATTATGAGACATGTAGAGGCTCCTTAAGAGCAAAATGACGATTTGTAAGAACTATTTAATTTTCTAACTACTTTATTATTAACTATTTATTAGTCCAAACAAATAAAGAAATTTTGACTTTGACTTTGACTTTGACCAAAATCATATATGCACAAGCAGCTGGACAAGCTAAGGCGAACTTGATAATAACCATGCACTAGAAGCTGGACAAGCTGAAGGTGCGAAGACAAATCATGCACAAGCAGCTGGACAAGCTAAAGTTGAGAAGACCAGAATCATGCACAAGCAGCTGGACAAGCTGAAGGTGAGTTGACAAGAACCATGCACTAGAAGCTGGACAAGCTGAGGTGAGTTGGACAGTAACCATGCACTAGAAGCTGGACAAGCTGAAGATGAGAAGACAAGAGTCATGCACAAGCAGCTGGACAAGCTAAGGCGAAATTGACAATAACCATGCACTAGAAACTGGACAAGCTGAGGTGAGTTTGAAAATAACCATGCACTAGAAGCAGGACAAGCTGAAGGTGCGAAGACAAATCATGCACAAGCAGCTGGACAAGCTGAAGATGAGAAGACAAGAGTCATGCACAAGCAGCTGGATAAGTTAAGGCGAAATTGACAATAACCATGCACTAGAAGCTGGACAAGCTGAGGTAAGTTTGACAATAACCATGCACTAGAAGCTGGACAAGCTGAAGATGAGAAGACAAGAGTCATGCACTAGCAGCTGGACAAGCTAAGGCGAAATTGACAATAACCATGCACTAGAAGCTGGACAAGCTGAGGTGAGTTTGACAATAACCATGCACTAGAAGCTGGACAAGCTGAAGATGAGAAGACAAGAGTCATGCACAAGCAGCTGGACAAGCTAAGGCGAAATTGACAATAACCATGCACTAGAAGCTGGACAAGCTGAGGTCAGTTTGACAATAACCATGCACTAGAAGCTGGACAAGCTGAAGATGAGAAGACAAGAGTCATGCACAAGCAGCTGGACAAGCTAAGGCGAAATTGACAATAACCATGCACTAGAAGCTGGACAAGCTGAGGTCAGTTTGACAATAACCATGCACTAGAAGCTGGACAAGCTGAAGATGAGAAGACAAGAGTCATGCACAAGCAGCTGGACAAGCTAAGGCGAAATTGACAATAACCATGCACTAGAAGCTGGACAAGCTGAGGTCAGTTTGACAATAACCATGCACTAGAAGCTGGACAAGCTGAAGATGAGAAGACAAGAGTCATGCACAAGCAGCTGGACAAGCTAAGGCGAAATTTACAATAACCATGCACTAGAAGCTGGACAAGCTGAAGATGAGAAGACAAGAGTCATGCACAAGCAGCTGGACAAGCTTAGGCGAAATTGACAATAACCACGCACTAGAAGCTGGACAAGCTGAGGTCAGTTTGACAATAACCATGCACTAGAAGCTGGACAAGCTGAAGATGAGAAGACAAGAGTCATGCACAAGCAGCTGGACAAGCTAAGGCGAAATTGACAATAACCATGCACTAGAAGCTGGACAAGCTGAAGATGAGAAGACAAGAGTCATGCACAAGCAGCTGGACAAGCTAAGGCGAAATTGACAATAACCATGCACTAGAAGATGGACAAGCTGAAGATGAGAAGACAAGAGTCATGCACAAGCAGCTGGACAAGCTAAGGCGAAATTTACAATAACCATGCACTAGAAGATGGACAAGCTGAAGGTGAGAAGACTAATTAATTATTTCCAAAATGAACTTCTTGCTTCATTTTGGAATAATAATGATTTTTTGTCAACTAACCAAACTATTAAAACAGAGCAATTAGATCGTTTATAAAGATGTCTAAATCGCACTAAAGTAACGTGTACGGATGCAGTACGGTTAAGTTCAACATAGCGAGTGTTATTTAATGCCACAATCGCTAAATCTTATGCGTAGTAACTAGTACGTATATCGATGATATTTTTTATGTAAATAATTCAGACAAAACTCTTTTTTTCTCTTAACTCCAGGGATAGATTTCAGTGCGCTCCAGTTAGCACATTAGTATTGGCCGGAGGAACAAAATGTACTATGGGTTAATTCTGGGCAGCACTTGGTCCAGACCCTGACACCATCCTTTCATAATATGAAGAAACGTGGAAAAGTTTACTCCATGCCTTTCTCTGTTCCAGAGTGACCACAGGCATTACAATAAAAATATTAAAAACCGCATAAGTAAGAGCGGAGGTCGCCGGCAGTTCGGCGCAAATGTCGCCTCGGACACTTACATTATTCCTTACGGCCGTGGCGCCCTCTCCCCAGCCCCCGCCTATTATCTCAATACTTTAGATAGTCACCGGACATTCTCGGAGGCCGATCGCTCGCCCAAATGACCAGCCATTTGCCAAGATCCGATTAGTCATGATTGTGTTTGTGTTGTACTATAAAAATATAATCCCACCCCGGCTTAGTGCGTGCGACCCGAGCGGAATTGATACGCTGAAAAGGATTGAGACTGTCAAAGGCGATGCAGACGGACTGACTTTGAAGAATTTTCCTTGAATTTAATCAGTATTGGAGGTAGTTCAAGAAAATTAATCTGACGGATTATTTTCCTTCAATGGTTTTAATCATATTGGAATTTAATTAATATTTCGTATCTAAACGGAGTTGGTATTTTATATCTGCAAAATGTAGAGTCTAAATTGAAGAATACGTGTGTTTAAAATGGTTAATCACTGCAATCCTGAAAGTATACGAGTATTCATAATTTGCGTATTTAGAATAATAAGTAATAGACTTACTGTCTCCAATATTATTTGCAAGTATACCTAAACCTGAAAGTTATCAGTGTGAAAGCAATAGAATTTCTCTTTCAAGAAAAGTATACCTACCTACTCGTACATGCATACCTACATACAACTGTAACATACATTGTAATTTGCTATGGAACCGCTGAATTGCGAAATGTTATACGACACCCTTCGTCGACAATGCAATTCACGGTATTGTTATGCACTTGCACAATTCTGTACCCCCAGTGAAAACGGAGTTAAGTCGAAAATGGTGATTTTTGGGAAATCGCATTTGAAGTTAAAAAAAATCCTGCTTCGTCGCTATTAGAGATAACTTGGTGAAATATTTTTTAGGTGAAAGGTAATGTTAGATATAATTAGGCAGTGTGCCAGTTTGGGAAATATAGCATGTAGTTTTTTCGTAATTAAATAAAAACCCAGTTATATCGCCATGCACGGCAACTTTACATTCGTGTAAAGTGATGTAATGGGACATAAATCATTTTACACCACACTGAATTGACCACCCGCTAACAAGTGTANCCAGACATGTGAAAGTAAATAAAAGCTTGCAATAATAATAAAATACGAGGCCCTCTGGCCAAAATAAAAAATATATTTTTGTTGAGGGACTGATAATCAGTAAGAGATCTTTTTTATTGAGGTACTGATAATCCGTTTTTTGCTTCTTTAGCATTTCAGAATGCCAAGAGTGTCACCCTTAAAACCAATTGCGTAGAATCTTGTAACTTAATAGATGAGTTAATCGGTAAAATTGTATCTTGTATTTAAGTAGGTACCTATTTATGTTATGTTATTGCTATTTATCTATGAAAATAAGACAAAATATGTGTTATATAAACACTTAAGAGTCATTTACAGTAGTAAAGTTTGAAAAAAATATTGCTGTGAAATACAGAATCACTTTCGTGGCATCAAAAAATTCAAAACGTTAAAGCTTCCAAACGAGACTCACTATTTGACTGATTTACTGAGAATACAATCTTCACATCAAGCGCTACAATTTTTGTTTACAAAAAGTTCAAATAAGTTAGAAATAAAATTCGCCACGAAGGTGACGATGAGAACCGTGGCGATGAGAAATACCCATTTAGAATAATAAGTAATAGACTTACTGTCTCCAATATTATTTGTAAGTATACCTAAACCTGAAAGTTATCAATGTGAAAGCAATAGAATGTCTCTTTCAAGAAAAGTATACCTACCTACTCGTACATGCATACCTACATACAACTGTAACATACATTGTAATTTGCTATGGAACCGCTGAATTGCGAAATGTTATACGACACCCTTCGTCGACAATGCAATTCACGGTATTGTTATGCACTTGCACAATTATCATTATTCAGTCAGTCAGTAGGAACATTTTATCTTTGGTTGTTTACAGATTGATGTTCTGTAAGTAGGTAGAAGTTAAATATTGTGTACATTTCGCTACATTTGTTTCTGTCACTGTAAAAAGTCAAAAGTAATTTATTTTCTGCAAATACCTAGGCTCTTTTATTTCCCAGAGTAATTTTAACCCTACCACAGCTTCATTGCATTATTGAATGTGCGATACCTCATATCTCTGTATCGTGCTGATCAAAATGATTTTACTTTTGTATTTCCATCGACAATCAATAGCGATTGATGCTGGGGGAGCGTTCCGGTCGGCTGTGCTTATCCGATGAACCGGTTGGAAGACGTTCTGCACCATTATACAGCCCGGCTGCACCACTTGTTAGAGCTCCAATAAAAATAATTTATAAACCGAAATTCAATTGTAAAAAAAAGAACTTACGAGAAACAGTTTTCTCTACAGTTAGAGCTTATAAAAGTTCTTAAAATCTGATAAGAGTTATTTTAATTGATATCTAAGTAAAGTAGGTGTTTAGGTTAGGCAAATTACTGAACGTGATATTGTTATGAGTACTATTGATGAAACATATACTCTTTTGAAATTCCCACACATCCCAAATAATACAAATTCATACGTATCTATCTCTACATTTCCTATATTTGAAAAGATGTTAGCATAATTTCAGATATTTTAGTAGTATCATCAAGTTCTATTCAGATGACCTAGATATTTTCAAGTAGGCAAGTAATATACAAAAAGAAGGTATCAATACATTCACGTATCACAATAAATATTCCTCTGTAATCCACACACGGAGCTAGGTAAAAATATGCCGTCCTTTTACTTTCACTGTCAAATTCAATCGCTATAACCACAAATTGTTGACGGCACAAAGTGTTCGCCGCGTTTAAAATGACATTAGCGTCATACAGAGACGTGCTTCGGGAGCAGTTGCTCGCAGCCTCGAGCAGCACGCTCCGGTGAACCCTGATCCTATCATAACGCAATCGCATATCGCCTAGCCCTGTACACCGACAAGGTCCCATCTCAAAAACCCCATAAAAACACAACCTTATGCTCCAGCAATAGAAAACTGAATCCCCACATGCCTACAGCTTACAACCGTGTTCCAGCAAGCCGAATGAAATCTGCAGATATTTACGTTGATAGCCTGGAAGGCAAAGAAGTGGAGTAGGTACGTGAACTCGATCAGGGACTATAATAACGTAAAGCTCTCGATCGCCATTTTCCTGTAAAGTATGGTGATATTTTTATATATCACTTACTAAAAGCTGTGCTAAAAATTTCATTCATTGTCTTTTAAAAGTTGTAGATCTTGATTACCTCTTTAGCTTTAAAAACCTTAACCTTTATAGTATAAACAATGCCACTGAAATAAACTACGATTGATTAAGTAGGTATTGAAAAATGTAGGTAGGAAAATGTGAAAATTATAGGTAAAACTGAATGTTAATTTTCAGAAAACCGAAATCCCATTTTTGCATACTACAATTATTTAGAGGAGCTTTGCGTAATTTAAGGCAGATTTTAATAGCACTTATAGGTAAATACCACAAACAATTATAGGCTAAAATCTATTAAGGAAAGCCCAATTGAGAAAAATGGGGAAAATATCCACAAAACCTATAAAATATCCCCCTAAGCTCGCGCTCACCGATAATCCCTTTAGCGAGGGAAAAACTTCAAAAGTTAGTGCGGGCGTGGTGGGGTCCCGAATTTTTGATCTCTATTAAATTGTTTCAAATGGTTTAACTTGTCGCGGCTCAATCAGTGCGCCCCGCAGTTTCACGCTGGCTGCCCGGAATACTTGATGCTTCACGCGTCACACCTCCGCTGCACGTGCACGACATATTTCTGTGAATTACATAAACTATTCCATTGTGCCTCATAGAGACGTTTTGGTACATAGGTACAGGTAAAGGGGTAAGGTAAATGGACAGAAGAATCGGTCTTTTGAGTTGAACTGGTTGAACACTCGATTTTTCACGGAAAATCCATGATTTTCCACATAAGTAAAAACTAATCCATTGTGCTTGATACAGACGTTTTGGTATACAGCAGGTAAAGAGGTAAGGAAAATAGACAAAATTTAATCGAGCTTTTGAGTTGAACTCTCGATTTTTCACGGAAATTCCATGATTTTCCCACATAAGAAAAAACTATTCCATTGTGCTATAAATATAATACAGACGTTTTGGTATACAGCTAAAGGGGTAAGGAAAATGGACAAAAATTTTATCGAGCTTTTAAGTCGAACGAGGAAAATCTATATGCTTTTTCCCACATAGCTACCTATATATATAGAAAAAAATTATTTTTATTAGTGTTAAAACTTTCTTTAAAACAGCATAATAATATTTGATTCAGGTCACGCGAATTAACACAATTCTCTGTATAATAAAAACAACAAAAAAAACATTAAATATTTTATAAACATCGTTAAAACCCTGCAAGTAGCGATAATCCAGGATTTTACTTGAAAAAGTCCAGAGATGGGCATTTTATAAATTAGTGTCGATATAAAAATATGGGGCTATTAATATTTTATCTGTGATATGATATTCCATGAGCATAAATCTGATGCTGCGAGGTGGAGGGTCGCATCACGCAGCTGATTTATTCACTGGTGATATTTTATAGCGCAGTTTGTTCCGGGCTCTGCGTTATTGTTAGGGCGCAGTAACTCACATACGTTTGCCCTATAAGAAAACTTTTAAAGTCCAATGATAAAATAGTGAAACTGAGAAAATTGACACCAAAGAATAAGTCTCCGAGGGGTCGCATAGAAGTTCAAATTCGTTTATTGTTTATGTCATAACATTAACCACATCATAACATTATCAGCTAATTAAAGTTTTTCAATATTAAAACATTCGCACACTTAGGTATGTTAGGTAATGGCATGTAAATCCTCTGAAAATCCTTGTTTCTTTCTCGATTCCATTCCATTACTGTATATTGAAAAAATCTATCTGTCTAAACATTTTTTTATGTTGTAAAAAATAAGATAAAGCCAATCTGTAACACGAATGAAAAGTTGCCAGGCTGCCGTGATTATTACCCCATAATTAGGCATAATTCAGTGAACGCTGACACAGGGATCGGCGATACGAGCTCAGGGGCCCAGCGATCGCTCCCGAGGGAAACCTACACTTAATTCTTTGCTCGTTATATTTGTAACTGCTATAAGTGCTTGCTTGTCCCTAAATACTCTGAAAGATACCCTTAGGTATTTTTAGTAGAAATGTATTTTTCAATAGTTTTTATTTTCTATTAAATCGATGCTTATTTAAAGTAATTCGTTATAATTAAAGCTGTTGTTTGTTGCATTGTTTTTCTTTATTTAAATGCCCTTAAAGTTAATAAGTTCGCGAGCCTAACATCCGATTAATAAACTTCGTAACCAGCCCCAATAAAAATAATATTTCCGAGTGTCCCCCAAATTTTTAAATTGCGTGAAATTAAATTTAGAATACACTTTTTATCCCGTTGGAGTCTGACAAATAGCCGGGAGCAGCGGCGCGATTTAGTCACGCTGTAATTGGTTTTTTAATGCGGCGCTCGCGAAGTACCACCTTCCGCTTTATCAAGTGAATACATTATCAAATCGTTAGGATGCGGTCGGGTCGACCCCCGCGCTATGAATAAGAATCAAATGCTTCGGATGTTCACACAACGCCCGCTTGGTCGCGCGCCGTCCGCGGCAGAGGGGTTGCAAATTAGTGATACGCACAACGACTCCGCATTTTAACGGTTAATAAATACAAATTGAACCATAATACTTACTGTTATGATTTGGTTAGTTAATATTATGATTATATTCATTAAAAATAAATTCATTTTTGAAATGAAAAGTAGAGTCAATGTTTATCAGTCCCTTTAGAGTTTAGGTACACTCGTAAAACAGCATAGTACTATTTTGAAGTTAATTAATTAATAGGTGTCTATTGTTTTAAGAGTTAGAATAACTGTTCTTGATAATAACTGAGAAAAACAGTTTAAGATTGAAAATGTCTAACTACTGATGATATTGTCATTTCTGTAACACATATTTGGAGGAGCTCTCATTCCTATCTGATAAATTACATAATTACTGCAGACATCATCCTATTACGAGACAAAATGAAAAGGTATGGCTTTAGACTGATGAAAAAGATAGTTGACACATCCATCGAAACTTTTATTTACTGCAAATGAATCGGTGCACTATTCTCCCAAAACATTTCGTCACCCCAGTCACGTGCCGCGTTACGTTCGATCACAGACAAGACATGTTCGATCTTCTGTCTCCTCTCGTCTACCCCGAATATTGGTAACGATACAGTGGCCCCGCCGAAATGTGCCACTCGTAAACCCACCGTGTCCGTTTTATGAAAGTATTAACGACTCCAAAGGCAGTTTTGTTGTGACAAAAGCTTATTAAGATCGCTTCTTTTAGTGAAGGGCCTCGGTTTTACAATCGAAGCTGGGAAACATGTAAAAAGCGTGGCGGAACTGTTATCGCACTCATAAATATACGTAGTTGGTATAAGAAGGAAATGCACGGTACCTATATCGGAGCTTGTCTCCGTGGTTAAGTGGCCCATTCACGTGCAAACGAGCGAGCACTTTAAAAATAATAAAACCCCTTCAGCGGGTATCTGCGCGAGCGGGCGCTAGGCCTTGTTTAGCGGCACAGATTTATGTCAAGCATTCATGAAGCGCAGGTTAAAAATAGTTTTTAAAGTTTTGGTTGACTATTTTATAAATACCTGCTGTATTAACATTGATATACAAATAACTTTGTTTGATAACATCAATAGTTTAATAATTGTAGAGTCTGGTACGCGCCGCAAAAATCCTATCAGAATTATCTATTAGCAGTGTTAGCTTTAACTATTAGGTATGTTAGGAAAGTAACTGACATACATAGTACAAGTACACAATATACAAGCACGAGTACCCCGAGTACGTAACTCTAATTCTGACTATGTAACATTAAAGGATCTCACTTTTCAAACAATAATGTGTCAAATTGCATAGATACCTACCTACCCCTATTTTAGTGAGTAGTTGGTTATAGAGGTGAGCAGAATGCGCCAAGTTTCACTCTTCCCGGGCTGATTGCATTACAGAACCAACAAGCGCGCGCGCTGTGTGCACAACCCATCAGCTGACCGCGACCCACAGCGCAAACACACCTAACTAACCGAATATCACACTTTTATTAACGTTACTAGTTTTGGTCCGCGATTTTGCCCGCGCGGTTCGATTTGATACAGAAAGTATTTTAGCTTTTACTTTATCATGGTAGATAATATATGTTCAGCTTCTGTTAAATAACATTTTTCACCTTTATAATTATCCTTTAAATAACATTTTTCACCTTTATAATATAGTGGTAGATTTGTCTTTCGGGTGCTTTTTCAAATTCCTGAAATTATGAAAGAAGAAAAGCGCCTACCATGCGGCCATGCTCTAATTTCTTATCTATAAATATATAAAAGGAGAAACTGACTGACTGACTGACAGATCAACGCACAGCCTAAACGGCTAAACGTAGGCACTTGAAATTTGGAAGGGACGTAGCTTAGGTACCGTAGAGGTGCACTAAGAAAGGAATTCCTGAAATTCCCACGGGAACGGAACGGGAATTAGCGGGAAAAACGGGATTCACGCGTACGAAGTCGCGGGCGACCGCTAGTTAAATATAAACGGAAAATGATTTTGAAGTGTTTGCATTGTATGCTGATAAAATATGCACGTATTTACCGTAATCAGCGCCCCTGTCACAGCAAACATCGAATCACTCAAAAGACGCGGCCCGTATTTCCTTTACGTGTGCCTGTGATCGCCTATCTAGTTAGCGGGGACACGGGGAAAAAATGATATATACTGGCAATCCAAATAGATTGTTATCCACCCGTGTTTGCCGGCGCCGCGGCACGTTTGGATAACAAGCGGGCTGAAACACAGCCGTGACAGACCCTTAGCACCAGTGGAACTGAACAATGCTACTGACAGGTGTCCATTGGCCACTATCCTCAACTTCCGAAGAAAATCGGTGCGCCCTCTTTTAACTTAATTGGGTTTTCGTTCAAGTGATTAGCTCTGAATTTCTTTAAAAAAAAACAACGCGTGTTTATGTATCCTGCAAAAGATAGTGGGATAAGTGTACCTAATGCACATATTTTATAGAGTTTCGATATGAAAACATTTCCAAATATGAGAAAATTGGAAGAGAAAAATATCGCATATCTGCAGCGAATATCCGTACGGAAATATTGCACGAAAGCATTTAATTGTTTTTGGGGTTGCAGTGTCCAATTTATCTTGTAGGTAAACCATCGGTCGGCGGGGGTCATAAAAATTTATACGAGATATTTCCGCAGTATTAATTCGTTGCCCGTAGCTAAAACTATAAACGGCGGCTAATCCCATGTATCATAGCGGGGCGGTCATTGATTCACTGATATCGGGTGGCCACGGTGACTTATTGCCGTCCCCTGTAACCCACGGCGCGGCCCGCCGCATCTGCCCCGCCACGGGGACACCGTGCACCTAATACACCTCATCATTCGCCACCGTCTCACTATTCGTTTCGTGACTAATTGGGCGTAGGCGTTCTCTGCAACTTACTTTATCTTCCCTGGGAGATTTACGATTATTACCCATATCGATGCGTGTATTATTTTCCTGTAAGTTTCTTACTTACTTCATTTAGCAAAATGAAGAATTTGCGCCACTAATTGTTTGGGAAATCGTGTCACTGAGCTACACAAAGCTTGATAAGAGAATTACAAGTCGCCATTAGCATAAGCCGCGGCGCGGGCGCAAAACAGATAGCGGTAAGGTGCTTAGGTAAATTAAGCGGCGCGCTGTCTACGACGCTACGCCGTAGCAGGTAGCGCGGCGCTACACGACCGGCTTATCAGCTTTATTGACATAAATTGTTCTACATTTGCATTCGACTTCAGTATTTCACAGGGTTTTCTGGAAAATATATATTTTATAATTATTACTTATTTTAATGGAACGTCAAAGAAGTAAGTCACGTTACGTTATCTTCAGAAAATTTTCAAAGAAATATTTGTTCCATTTGTACAGGATACTCGATATTGTCCATATCCAGGTTGAGAGGGCCGGCTGGAGGCGGCGATGGCCGTGATTGGATTAGGTCCAGCGCGGACGACGAGCCCCCGGGGAGCGGATCGTCGCTAATACACTGCCACTGCCGCCAAAGCCAATACAAATAAAATCGCCAATCGCCGGCCCGATGCAACCTCGTAAAAAACAAATGAAAACGTTTTATACGCTTTTTTGTTTTATTGTGATTCGTATAATCATTGCGATTTTTATTACAGCAACAGAAAAAAGTGAATTAATTGTTTGTTCTAGATCCTATAAAGTGAAAAAAGGTCTGTCTACCTAATTCTCATGGTCATTTTGCCAACACAATGTTTGAAAAAGTCTCATTTCATCTACACAATTACAAAGTTATTTCTAAACTAAGGTACATACCTACTTACGCTATCGATGTAATCTCCACTATTCCGTATTTTGTCCACACTAACAACCGTTCTAATGCACCCACTTTTTCCAATGTCCATCTCAATTCGACTATTTAAGGAAATTATTAGGTGCAATTACGGTGGTTGTAGTGCGTGATTGGAATGCACCGGAGGAGAGGGGCCGGCGACAAATTCTTACAAATTAATACATCTATCTTGAACCACGCTCGTGCGATACGTGTGGAATACTATATCATTCTATCCTAACACGATTTCTGGGACTGTCTGTTGACATTGAGTGCTTTTGAGAGGATTGTAGCTAAGTATATTAGTTATCATGTTCGAACTGTTTTAGCCGTTGTTGCCAAACAAAGGTTTTATAGAATCGCAATGAATAAATTGGTTTGTTCAGTCGTGTCAAAGTAGTTATAGATGCTGGGTAAGTACAAGGAAAACATAAAAATTCATATTTAGCATTACAAGGAGTCCTCGAGTATTCCGGAGACAATGCCGCAACACAGCGGGGAATTCCATTTCTAATCTCGAAGTATAATCTGCGGAGTCAGCCAGCGCCGCCTGCAATATGCGTCCGCCCCGCGCCCGCGTTCACACTCCTTGTTTCGAGAGCAATCGAGGCGCCAATAAAAAAGACGATCGTCGCCCCGAGCCCAGCAGACTTATTTACAGAACACCCTGCCATCGCTATTTATTTTATTGACTCCCATTTGCTCTGACTTTTATCGCTACCCACTTCCCGGATAAAACAACGGCTACCTTACCTGCTGCTTTTTGTCCGAACTCAACTAATAGTGCGTGCCCTCCCGATCCCATTGTTACCGCCGTCCCCCGATTGAAACGCACAATGCTATTTCAGCCTTGACCCTAAAGATCGCGATATTTCATAAACTTTAAACCATTTGCGATATGCGTTAGTTTTATTACTTCAATTTAAAACTTTCTATTGTGCTACTCGAATACATAGAGTTTCAATCTTTTTTTTTTCAATAAAAAAGAGTTCTGAACTGGTGTATTAAATAGAGAGTTCTAAGTAACCCTAACAAAATAAGAAAAATGTGAAATATACAGGCAGTTTGTTTTATTGCACAAGGTCGCGGTGGGCAGCGGGCAAGGGGTGAGCCCCATTTTCCACACATCATTGCATCGGGCCGCAGATTTATTTGCATGCGGGCCGCTGACCAGGATCCATTACTGCCATTACGACGCTATCTGATCAACCGGCACAAGAATTATAGCGTCCTTGTTTTTCTTAACTACACGAAAAAATGCCAACTGGGAGAAAAAGCCGAATATTCAGGAAGTCGCATTGAAAGGATTGGTTATACGAGCGGTTATGGCTTCCGCTATATTTCTTTTGTTTAGGGGTGGATTTAGTGGATATTGACCAACGTACATTATTGGTTTTGCTTAGGGTAAATAAAATTATGTTATGGTAATAAATTCAATTGCTGTATATTTATTATAGGTAATGTTTGGTATACCTACTGCCTAATTTTTGTTGCGCATTATGTTATCAAGGCGTTTGTTGTTATCGAACAAGTTTACTGGCATTATCGGCTGAGTCTTTCGTATCATTCTTCCATATAACTTTCTTAAGTTGCGTCAAAGTCAGGGAAAGTTTCGGAGGGCGGCTATTTGCTAACTTCATTCAGATTTATGCCACGCGTCCCGCGGCTCCTCAATACGGGTAATGAACGGGGCGGAAACTATAAATCTACTTAGTCGCCAAAGTTGCGTAATCGAGGAGAAAGAAGAAAGTGAATAAACATCCCTATTTATCGTTTACGCGCGGTAGTAGAGTCGACCTTCCGCTTGCCATTTGAACCTGCTTAGTGAGGTTTCCGCTTAGCGCATAAGTCCGTAATTAGGTCACAGTTCACACTCAGGTGTCAAGGGTCACTGTTCGATTTTACGTTCGAGTGACAATCAGCCTACATTGACATTATTGGGTTTTAAATGCTGACACAGTTTTCTACACATGCAAACTAAAGTAAACAATCTGACAAAACATGTATTATTATGGAAGTTTTTCATTTGGAATCATAAAAACAATATTGTTTTCAGTGTCCATATGGATAGGTAGTTAATTAACCATAATTATTCCTTATAATAGTCGTAGTATAGTAAGTAGTCGTTGCTACAGTGCACTCACAGGCAATCACTTAAAACGTAATTAAAAATGAACTGTGCCAGTAATGTGACTACGTTTTGTTATATTTCAGAAAGCCGAAGACTAGACGGAGTAGGTATACCCATGAAGATCGAAAGCGTTGAATTGAGATGTGATTATGTAAGCGGCCACATAAATAGTTAAGATATTCTTGACCGGGCGGGGACGGCGCGGACGCTTTATTGTTGCTTATCAATAGGCTAGTGATGGAAATAAAGTAGGTGGTTAGAATATCTATCTATGCAACTATAAAAAGTTGGTTTTAACTGAACTGGTTTTATGTCGATTGTAGTGAAAAGTGTACTCGTAAATCTACCTTTTATTATTGTATCGTTTATACAGTCGTCATATGTAATGTAAAATGTAGAGTAATAAATTAAAGGTAATTTTGCACAATCTAACACGAATTTAAACAAAGTCAAATATCGTAGGTCTGCCAGAGGTCTAAGCAAGGGTTACTACGAGTTGCTACGGTGCGGTGCTAAGTGCTACAAAATATTTTGTTGATTCCCAGTACCCAGTTTCCCATCCACGTAGTACGTACATATTATTAAATTTATTATTTGAAAGCAAAATATCGTATCAAATATTTCTGCTTGAGGTCTAAGCAAGGGTACCTACTACGAGTTGCTACGTGCTAAGAAAATTTTCTTGCTTCCCATGCATATCTGAAGGCATTTGCTGCATGTACCGTATTTTACATAATTGAACCACTTATTACATAATTAGGTAAGATTTTTTTTATCCTCAACGAGGAAGCTTTTGGCCTGTA
The DNA here is from genome assembly GCF_004193835.3 of Ostrinia furnacalis. Lineage (NCBI taxonomy): Eukaryota > Metazoa > Arthropoda > Insecta > Lepidoptera > Crambidae > Ostrinia > Ostrinia furnacalis. The sequence goes on along the minus strand of NW_021131481.1, from coordinate 283,985 downwards.
TCTCACCTGTATTTCTTAGGTATTATGTTTTTTTCAGCACCGGCCAGTGAATATTTTTTTAGTTAATTTAAAAAGTTGAATACAATCCAATAAATCATCGATTGTAGACACGTATCGATATAATCAGGCGGCATCACTAGACCATACATTCGCATGGGATGGACGCGACAAATCAAGTCGCGCTGCAATGGGGCGGCTCGCATCGACAGCGCTGATTTATCGTGGGCCTGCTATCGCGACATTTGTTTCGTTGTATGCATTTTGTTGAATATTAAAAGATCTCCTAGCCATAGTATAGTAACATAGCTAAAACTAAAAAATGCAAATGAATAACTTTTCAGTGACTCTACATTTTCCAATTTAACTTTTCGTCGAAGTAGCTTTTGTTATAATATAGGCACCTACATAAATTTAAGTACTGGTATTATAAAAGTTAATGTAGATAAGTAGCAAAAATTACTTTTCTTTTAGAATTTAACATAAATTCAAAATTAAGTTCATTTGCCAGCAACACGTGTTTTAAAATGCAAACGGGTCACGAGTCGCCATTAAATTTAACATTTCTTTGCAGAGGACGGCTAATCGCATGTTAACGGTCGTCGACCGTGGTAAATCTCTGGTAATCCGGCGCAGAACAAATATAGCTGAGAGGTAGATAAGGTGCGGGCAGCGAGAGCGTGCTGCTAATGCGCCATTTGTATGATGATGTGCTGACCGCCGGCCCGCGGCTAAATGTTGAGGTCGAGACCTGCTGCCGACGCATCGTAAATATCGCACGACGAATATACCCTTAAGGTGGACTTGTGTCGGTCGCGACGCCGTCACAGCGACTTCATGAATGTGTTAGGTGGTAAACACTCACCACCATAAAAACAAAATTCGTATGCAGTGTGACTGTTGTTGAGATAGACGTTTGGTAGACCCAGTCTTATCGCGTGACGAGTGGCACTCACTGAATGCCGTAAAATTGTTCATGTGAAAAATCACATGAAAAATCATGTCTATAAAATAAATAAATTGCTCTATCGTCTACTTTTAAGTACCTTTTTTGCAAAGTCATCCAGCCAGTACTTTAATGCGATTAGTTTATGATGATTTGCGTTGCATTTGTTGCTAGGCGCAGCAGACGGAAATCCACCTTTAAAATGGTAATGATGGATGGATGTCTCGGAGGTTCAAGGTTCTCAAGACTTGTAGAAAATGAAGCGTTAACTTAGTAGAAGTAATAACAGTCAGTTATTTATTTAGTAAAACAGTATTTTGAGAGCTTGATCCTTGGAATACGCTTTGTAGTACCTACCTACCTAATGACAGCAGACACAAACTTGGACTATTAGGATTGGTTTAATTTCAGGGTCGTCCTGAGGATGGGTTTAAGAGAACGAACGAATTTATGTATTTGGTAAAATTTTATAATAATACAATGAACAAATGAAACAAATCATCCACACAACCAAGCCAGTAACTTGCCTTATAAATCGAATAAAAAAACTCGCAACACGTTATCAGCAAGAGTAAATTTGTAAAAGCCACAAAGAGAGCGACATGTGTCGTCACTGAAAACGGGGCATGAGTGTAAACAGTGCCGGCAATATTTGCTGTTGACAAAAAAAATGACCGGTGGCGGTCAGTTCATTTAAATGGTAAACGCGCGCTTAGAATGGACCGGCACGCGCGCCCACGTCCAAGCCACAATTTTGCGGTAGCTTTGTGTGTAACGTCCTTGCTGTAACTACATTACCTAACTTTATTTTGTAGGTCAACAGGAATTTTGACGTGTTACTGATATTTTTGTAAGATTTTAAAAACGCAATTGATCTAGGTATGTGCGGAAGAGAAGTAATTAAGTAACTCTATTTGTCTCTTACTTAACTTTTTTACATTACACCTAAAGCACGAAACTAACATTGACGAATGCTAAGTATTTAACACCTAATAAGTAGGTACCTATGTAGAGATAGATTGGGCCTAGTAAGCAATTTTTGTTGCAAAAATTTTTGAATGATTTCTGAAGATCTTATTGTTTAATATCAAATCTTTTAGTAATAAAAAATATTTCATTAAGGGATTATTGAAGGCAGAATGACGCGCAACAAAACTTAATTTAGATTGAAATCCATGTGGACTTCACAGATGTGACTTTCACAGGCAAAGTATAATTTCACAATAAAAAGTTCTTGATAGACATACTCCGTTATTCTAAAACAAAATTAAAGGAAGCACTTCAGTTAAGCTTTTCATTGAAACAGGAAAATTATAAGGCGCCTACTTATAATTGAACCCCGTGATGCAGCGGATGAGTCGGCTAGAGAGCGTCATTAGTGGTTATCACTTCATTCCGGCTGAAAAAACTTCAACAGCCCTCCTCTCACGTGCGGTTAATGATTTATTAATTTTCACCTCCATAAATATGCCGCATATAATAGGTAATGAGTATTCAAATTTTAACCAAAAATTAAGGATCGTGACTTGTCTAGTTTAATACAAAGTATGACTAACAAATAACAAAGCATAGGAATAAAACTACATAGAATCTAAAGCCAAGGTAGGTACTACTAATAACAAACTCTGAACTTAGCTAAATCTAAGTGTTTTGTATCGATATTACCTTCAACATAGAGTGTCAGATGTACCTAATTAATAAAATCAATGATCTGATCGCAGACGACTTATTTCACCTAACACACTAAGTAGAGTGCGTGTTTTTATTACTAAACTCTAAAGTTTTAGGTTAGGTATAATTAGGTATTTTCAGTGAAAAGCGATTAGCTAAAACGTTTTAATTCAAAAGTTCCCAACCCTACAGAGCTGACAGGTTGTGCGTAGAGCGCTGGAGTGGAGAGCTGCCGAGTCAGCAGCGCGCGCGATCGATACCACGCAACAGCCAGCCTACTGAACACTGAACGACATTGTCAGCTTTTGTTTCGCATTAAAATCGGTACATATACAGCCTCCTTTGTGGGAAAAGATACAAAATTAACTCGTCATTAGGAGATAATGGCTAAGTAGAACTTTATGTTACAATACCTACACAATAAGTAACTATTTAAATAAATAAATACCAATATTGTAAGTGTTTTAAATAAAACCACCCACACTTTACGTGAGTACCTATTGAATCTACTTATTTCAATACCTATAGTAGGTATACGTATACTTTATAACTACTTGTAAATTTTTTGAAATTTTAACTTACTGATAGCTTAATTTTAGAACAACAGTTTATTTATATTATAAATAAACCATTATTTCCTGATCCTTAGTTGGTAACGATAGGTATTGTAGGTAGGTCGTTAGGGTCTCGCGTTAGGAACAAGGTAGGTAAGTACTAAGCTGCTCCTGCTAGCTGAAATATGTAATCAAATGAAGTGATAAGTACGTACGTACTACCGTTTCAGAGATGATAAGTCATCTTCAACTTCATTTTTAATAATTTAGCTCAACTGGGTATTATCCCCGTTTACGCATTTAACTTTTCGAATTCTCGCGGTTTACGGTTATTCCCTACTCCATTTTTTTTTAATTGCGAGTCTAGAAAGATGGAGAGGCCGTCGGGAACAGAGAATTTTTGTTAGCAATTTTAATTTTTCGAAAAAGGACAATTTTTCTATTTTATGTAATGGTATTAATGCTTGTTTTTGTATTTTTATTTAACACTGTATACAGAAAGATCATACTCTGATTTATTAAATGAATAAATACCTAAGCTGTATAGTTATCTTTATCGTTGCCGCTTTGATAGATAACGATTAAAAATAATAAAATCAATCGCCAAATGTCAAAATACTGTGATGGATCTGTGAATTGTTTGTTTGTAAGAAAAAACTCGTTAGAAAGTATTAAAAAACCATTAAAAGTAAGGAATAAACGCTAATAACACACAAAACTGATATTTCCAATAAGTCAATCTCGATGAAATACAAGTCACTGTGGCATTATTCATCTAAGTGGTTAGCCTTGAAGTAGATGTCATCTATTATCTTTAAATGAGTGTTGTTTATTTTACATTTTAGTGATATTAGTCGTGTTTTTACGATTATATGGCTTTGATATTTGACTTATGTTTTACGACAATCCGGAAGAGGCATGTTTTACCCACGAATTCGGGAGAAAGGTGCAGGTTTAGTTGTCCTCAGCTGGACTTGTCTGGCTGTCCTCTGTGCCGCGTCTACGGCGCCCTGCGACAAAACGCGCAGGGTTTTCACTGAACAGAACGGCATCATCACCGATGGACCCACTACCTCCAACTATACACAAGTCAGTTTAATTTTATTCTATCTAATCTCAATCAAAACTTATTTTGACTTATATTTATTTCAACCCATTTCTTTCTAGGATTCCCACTGTGAGTGGCTTATCAAAGCTGCCAATAAAAGCCAATTTATTACATTGAGTTTCATTCGTATGGGCACAGAATGTTCCTATGATTATGTATTTGTTTATGATGGAGATTCCTTTGATGCTCCACTATTAGGGAGCTTTAGTGGGAAAACTGAGCCACAGAATGTTACCGCTTCAAGTGGTTTTGTAAGTATAAATGCTAGTTATTGTAATCTGTACATTACAATTCACTAGAACAGGACTTTTCTTACATTTTTTAATTATTTTTCAGATGTTAATTTTACTGTATAGTGATACAAATTATGTATTAGATGGATTCCGTGCCACATATGCCATATATGATTGCCCAAATAATTGCACTGGTCAGGGAGAATGCGTGTCAAACAAGTGTTTCTGTTGGGGTCGTTGGGGAGGTCCCGATTGCAGCGTAGACCTCTGCCCCAGTGGGTGCTCCGGAAATGGACAGTGTAAAGGGGATAGATGTGAATGCAAAAAGGGGTAATGGAACCTATAATAAACTAATAAATTGTTCATGACTTATTTACTTATTTACTTTCATGANATGACTTATTTAATTTATGAAGTTTGTACCACATTTCTAAAGAATATGAAGTATTATTTAACAAGCATGTGTTTTCAGATTTTCTGGTGATTCATGTTCACTGAAACAAAATGATAAGAAAGGGAACAGTTGGCATTGGCTTTCTCACACGGAAGGGGGTATGACCAGAAGAGCTGCGCATACTGCTGTGTATGTCAATCTGACTGACTCCCTGTATATCTTTGGTGGATATGATTTAAACAAAGTGTTAGGCCTTTTGGAGGAGTACAGGTATGTTTTGAAATACTGTTTTTCTAGGCAACCAGGCAGGAACTAGTAATCAATAATCACAGCATGCACAAGTAAATAAATGTTATAAGAAGTAGAAAATAACTGGCTACCTATAGGTACTTTGCTCATGTATTTTCTTAAATTGACACACATTCTTACTGATAAAATTCATAAATGAGTTTTTAATGGTTCAACTGGTTTGAATCAATAATTAACATCAAAATTAATTATACATTATTTAAACTTGATTTACCAGATTTTCAACTAGTCAGTGGTATGATGAACATGGAAGAGTTTTACGGAGATACCCCACTAATGAAGAAAATGATAAATCTTTACTTACCCTCTTTAAAAAGGTAATTTCATTATAATGCTTCTGACTGATAATACCCTTCACATTTTAGTGATACCCTAGACCTTGAAATATAAGGAAAGCGGAAAAATTATTATCCTTTTCTGTATCAGTACATAGTCAGTTATGAATGACTCATAACATTTATATTATGTCACTATTGTTATCATTGAATTTGACCACAATTAATTAATTTTGACCACTATAAATTTATATCTTTACAGGGAAATAATGATGGTAATTGGCACATAGGAAATGGAACATCTTTATTTACATTAATTTTATCCTCATTTTCACATCATGATAAAACAACTTTACCCCTCATGTACTCTCATACACCAACGGCCTACTCTGACAGTTACTTGCAATTTACGGACCGTCCTGAAATGACGAGTGCCTCAATGAAATCTAATTACACAAAACCTGAACCCCGATATGGCCACTCAGCTTGTGCATTTGGAAATGGGTTTGTCCTGTACGGGGGAAAATTGTCTGATGGGAGTTTATCTTCCGAATTATGGCTTTACAACGTAAAATCGAAGCATTGGACCTTAAGGGCTGTCAATTCAACATTTACTCCTCCCGGCTTAACGCGTCACACTCTGACCGCTGTTAAAGATGAATTATATCTATTTGGAGGAACTACCGTCGAAGGGGAGTTCTCTTCAAGGTGATTGCTTTATTACTATAATTGGTTTGAGCTACCGACACGCGACTTAAGGAACTGTTGTTTAGAATTGATTTTCCTTTTCAGCATGTACAAAATAAAACTTGGTGAAGTGAGTACTGAGTCTTGGGAAAAAGTTCACGTCCGGGGTGGAAAAGAATTAGATGTCCGAGTGGTGGCGCACACGGCGGTGTACCATTCTTATTCTAACTCGATCCTTGTTTATGGCGGAGTTGTAGCAAGCGTTGCCAGGTCTGTATATTTTCGAACTTAAAATAGAATGATCTTTGCTTAACAACTTAAATATTTACTAATAACATTAAAGTGTACTCAAGTAATTTAGCATTTGTGTAATTTGCTTATCTTCTAAAGTGTAGTTTCCAACAGGAAAAATATGAATACCTATCTGTGTTTCTGGCACTGTACAAAGATGTAAAGTTTTATGTTATTTCTTTACAGATTTTCAAAACTTTCAGACAGAATGTTTGCTTTTGATATAGACTATAAACATTGGAGTGAAATACACTACCCTAGAGCGCATCTTCGAGATACCTATGTACCACGAGAAAGGGCTTTTCATACTTCTACAATAATAGGTAAATAGATAAACTCATTATTTCATAGTAGCCTATGATTTAAAGGTAAAATCATGAAAAATATGCTTTTAGGAAATTACCTTGTCGTATTTGGTGGTTATTCTCATCGTCATAATAGGGAAGAAATTTGTTACGATGGCCAAATGTACCTGTACCACCTAGGCTGCCATTCTTGGATACCGCTAGATGTTTTGGGGAAAATACCCAAGTTTTACCCGAAGAAGCAAGGTGTGTTTGCACACGCTGCGGCTTTGAGGCCACCCTCTACATTGCTGATAGCTGGTGGATATCACGGGAATGTCAATGGTAAGTTTTTAAATCCAAACTAAAGATTTTTTATGAAAAAAATATTAGTGAACTTTATTTAAAATATTTTTATTCTTAGGGGATTTGCTGGCATACGTAGTTCCGAGTTGGCAAGCAGGTATATCAAATGACAATCCAGAATCCGCGTGTCCCCGCCATCACAGTCAGCCGGAATGTCTCGCGGATCCAGAGTGCGGCTGGTGCTCTGCTGATGATGTAAGTTTCTCATAATTTGGAAATGGAAAAACTAGTTTATATTGAATTCTTTGTTTTAATTGAATTCTTACTGTAGCTACTAAGATCAATGGCACAAAACAAAAGTAAAACTGAATTTTTCTTGCAAAATTTATTAAAAAATATTCATGAGCCTTTTTAAGCGGAACTTATTGTATTGTTATATTCAAATTCTCTCTCTGTGTATAGATTTGTTACGGAAGAACAATAGGATCGAATTGCACAACGAATCTGCAATCTATCCGGTGCGGGGGCATTTGCCCGGCGCTGGGCGATTGTCACTCTTGCCTGATACATGGCCCCCCGCCAGGAGAGCGCGAATCGCGTGCACCCTTGCCTTCAGTCAGCACTAAACTGGGTCTCTACAAGTGCAGCTGGTGTGTGCAGAACGCACGCTGTCATCACAAAGATGGTTTGTTCTTTTTCATGCCTATTTTTACAACACGGCTTTTCTAATATTAATGTAATATTCTTTTGGACTCATTTTACACGCGGCTGATTTTCGCGCAATTTTTCAGACAACTATGGTGTTTGCGGTGAAGATACCCCATCTGAAAACCCGGGCTGGTGGGGCACTGCCGGCACAGAAGTGACCTCGCCCGAGGAATGTAAAGTGCTGGACAAAAGGCCCGGTCTTACTTTTCTTAGATACCAACAACCTGCCGATTGGAATCACCCAGATGCCGTGTCAGTCGTCAATGCTACAACAGTGGACTGGGGTACGGGGGGTGGGAGTAACAATATTTTCAATGGACCTAGTGAAGCGAGGTTAAAGGGATGGTTACACATACCTCAGTACTGGAACGGCACTGGAGAGACCCTACACATTTGCGCAGGCTATGCGAATATAACCCTCGCTTTGGGGGAGACCAATGAGTCAATTACAAACTTAACTGCACACCCGGCGTCAGCTTGCTCACTGGTCGATTGGCCGCCTCTCTTTCCTGGCCGACTTTTAGTAAATATGCTCGCCAACGATTCTTTACACACTGGCCTGTATCCATCGCATCACCATGCCAAAATGGAATTGCTGCATAATAAATCACAGGAAAATTCTAAGGTACTATGATGTATTTTTATTTTCTATAAAGTTTTAACTGTTGAATCATGTTTGTGATTTGACTTTGACTGCTATCGTTTCAGGTGTTCACATTTGAATTTTTGGAGCCCTACTCGGAAGGCCAGTGCTCGGACTACGGCAACTGCCTCCTGTGTTTATCAGACGCCGCGTGCGGCTGGTGCGAGCTGACGAACCGCTGCGAGCTGCGGAACACCGACGAGAAGGTAGCCTGCGCCGCCGACGGCGAGTGGCGGTACCTGACGCTGCAGCCCGCCGCCTGCCCCAACTGCTCCAACTACATCAGCTGCGAGCGCTGCGTGGCCGGCAACTACTGCGAGTGGTGGGCCGACGAGGCGCGGTGCGCGCGGCGCGGGCGCGCGGGCGGCGCCATCGTGGACGCGGGCGAGTGCCCCGCGCCCTGCCGCACGCGCCTCGACTGCGAGCACTGCCTCGACGAGCGCGGCCGCTGCGTCTGGTGCGAGGCCACGCGCCAGTGCTTCAGCTTCAGCGTCTACACCAGCGAGTACCAGTTCGGCCTCTGCCGCGAGTGGCTCGACCGCGCCTCAACGCCGCCCGACGACGCCACTCGAAAGTCCGGTCAGTGTAAATCTTGCCAGGCGCAAACTCAGTGCTCCACCTGCCTGAGGAGCATGGGCTGCGGCTGGTGCCACTCGCACGGGAACCCGATCAACGGCGTGTGCACGGAGGGCGACTTCACGCGCGCGCACGTGGACTGCGCGTCGCTGCTGAACATCTCGGCGCCGGACGCGGGCTGGGCCTACGCGCAGTGCCCCGACGTGGACGAGTGCGGCCTGGGCCTGCACGACTGCCACGAGCACGCCGTGTGCAACAACACGCACGGCTCCTACACCTGCAAGTGCAAGCAGGGCTACATCGGCGACGGGAAGAAGAGCTGCATGCGCACGTGTTACAATAACTGCATTCACGGATATTGTTTGGGAGCTCCTCAGTATAAGTGCCATTGTGATTTGGGTTGGACGGGGGCGGATTGCTCGATCAACTGTGGGTGCCATAATCACTCTACGTGTAAAACCGGCGTGGGTCGATGTGACGAGTGCCAAGATTGGACTGAAGGTGAATTTTGTGAATCGTGTAAACCGGGCAGTCACGGGAACGCGACCACGGGTCAGGGCTGCCGTCGGTGCGATTGTAACGATCACGGCGACGAGACGCGCGGCATTTGTGACGTCTCAACCGGGGAGTGCATTTGCAAAGATAACACTGAGGGCCAAAATTGTGAACGATGTAAACCAAAGTTTTACGGAGATCCTCGGCATGGCGGTAGATGTTATTATCAGTGCGAGCCGAGAGGTATGCTGAACGCGACGCAGACGGAAGGTATCGGTTCATACAAAAGTGATCCGGATATAAAAACGATTGGCCCGTCAAAGGAATGTTTGTGGATTATTTCCGCTGACGACATACCCGATGCTCTTATTCAGTTCACTATAAATTCTTCTACTTCTGATGTGCCATGTGATGAAAACGCTGTGTATGTTTATGACGGGTTGGGAGGTGTCCCCGATATGAGTAACAACCAACAGAGTCAACTTTTGGGGGTATTTTGTAACGGAGCTTCGTCAGGCGTAGTCGAAGCGCGCAGCGGCAATTTGACCGTCCACTACAAACAAGGTCAACCGGAACAAGGTTTCGAGGGCGTTTACAAAGTTCTGGCGTGTGACGATCACTGCCCTTGGCCGAGAGTGTGCAACAAAAAACATTGCGTTTGTAGAGAGGGCTTCGGTGGACCAGATTGTGAAGTCGATATTTGCCGTAATAACTGCAGCATGTCAATAAACGCCGGCACCTGTGACACAAGCTATGGAAGATGTCTTTGCAATGAAGGTTACGGTGGCGACGATTGCTCAATTAAATTAGATAGAACTCAATTAGTATTTACAGAATTATTTAATTCGGAATATTTATCTGATGGTTTAGATCATCTTAGAAAAACTTTGCCGAGGTTTGGGCATAGCTTAGTTGCCGACAGAAGGGGTTTATGGATGTTCGGTGGATACTCTCTTTCTCATGGTCCCTTGAATGATATAAGATTTTTTGATACTAAAAATAACACATGGATGCAAGTGACGGTTGAAGCTACTCCTGATGCCAAAATGCCTGAAGGGCGCTACTTTCATGCAGCTGAAATATATCATTCTAAACAAAACATCTATATTTATGGAGGCCTAAGTTTGCAAGAGAAAACTCTTCAGAATAAAACTCTTGGTGACTTTTGGCAATTCAGTTTGAAAGACCAAAGATGGGGCAATATTAAAAGTAAGCATGAGCATCCACCACCCCTCGCTGGGCACACTTTGACTCTGCAGAAATACCAGGATTATGAAAGCTTAGTACTAATCGGTGGTTTCTCAATGGAACACGGCTTCATGGCTGACATGTGGGAATTTGATCTGGACAATGACAAGTGGATAAAACTCAATTGTGAAGGGGCCAAACCAACGGGAATAATCGGTCACAGTACCGTGTATCATGCTCCATCGCAAAGCTTGTACATTTATGGCGGTATATTGTATGCCTACAATGGAACGTCATTGTCGAATAAACTTTTCTCTTTTCACTATCCAACAAAGAAATGGAGTGAACTTCCAACATTTCCGAATCTAAATCATTATGATAGATTACCTCAATCGACGTATCTGCATTCGGCTGTCACAACAAACGATTACATGATTATATTTGGAGGCAGAACTGATCCAGAGAATAAATCCGATTCTCTCATAGCGTACATTTATAGCTGCAACCAATGGGTCAGACTTGTGAAAGGTTGGTATCATTTCTTATTACCTTCAAAGTTGTTTTCTAAAGTGAGATGCAAATTAAAACCTTAATCCAACATTTCAGGAGTTAGTATCGTGGGTCACCCGCCGCCGCCAACGATAGCCCACGCGATGGCGATCGAGGTGGAGGCCGATAACGACGGCTTCATCTACGTCATAGGCGGGTGGACGGGCAGCGCTCACTGCCAAGTTACACGCATATCTCTGCCCGAAGATCTGTGCTCCCTGTGGAGTTCTAGTAAGATCGAATGTCGCAGCCACATGGGGTGCAGCTTTTGCAGTACTGGCAATTACACGAAGTGCTATTCGGTGGACAAGCCGGGGTGCGAGGGTAGCGACCGCGTGTCCACTAACTCGGGTGCTGCATGTGACGCAGAGCTGGTGTCGAGGCGCGCTTGCGAGAACTTCACCACATGCTCAACTTGCCTGGCCGCGTGGCCTCTGTATCCTGAAGAAAAACCTGCTTGCCGATGGTGCGAATCGTGTGCTGCTGCAGTTGGTAAGTGAATGATATTATGTTCTCACACTTTGTATGTTGCTATGACGAAAAATTTAACATATTTCTTTTTCAGGTGAATGCGTACCCACAGATGAATCATGTACAAGCATAAAATGTAATGCAGGAACGACATACATAAGCGACGTAGATCAGTGTCCTGAGCTTAGATGTGTTGCCTCAGATTGTGAGAAATGTGTCTCTAACATGTGCACTTGGACTAGGCAGGCTAGTAGAGAAGGTAAGTTATACGTTAATGCGAACTTTTGCTGTTTTATTTCAATATTTACTATACTTAACAACCGATTCTGTTATGTTTTTGTAGGTCAATTAACGATAATATCGGAAGATCCAGCGGAACTCTTCAATTGGACTTGTACATTGATCGAAGAGGCTGGTCGAACCAGTTTACGTCCAACGACAAAAGAAGAGTGTCCCAGCCGATGCCACACGTTTGACGACTGCCAGTCTTGCCTCAGTTCGGATGGAGCCGAGGGCGGGTTCTCGGAGTGTCACTGGGCAACCTATTTAGGCAAATGTATATCGCCGGCTTACCAGCCGGTCTACTGCGCTGGTGGTGTTTGCGGTCTTGTATTAACCAAAGCGGATAAGAACAAATGTCCTGCGCCTTGTGACACTTTCGAGCAATGCTCGGAATGTCTCCATCACTCCCACTGCGGGTGGTGCGCTATAGAGGGCGCTAACGGCGAAGGAGTATGCACAGAAGGCTCCATCGAGACGCCCCTTGACTACTCCACTCGAACCACTTGCGCTGCCGTCTACAATAATGTGCATCAAAACAACGAAACCAACAATACTTTCACGTGGCACTACACAAGGTGTCCTCCTGAAAACGAATGTGAGAATAACCATCATCAATGTAAAGCTGAATCTGAGGTAAGAATTTTCGCCTTTCAAATTATGTGCTGCTAGTAAAGATAAATATAGTTCCAGAAACAAACTTTAGTCACAATAACCAGCAACATCTTGAGTGTTATTTTTTCAAGTACCTTAACCTTCGTCAAGTTTTCCTTATTTTTTTATGTAATTGGTTTGACTTTCACGATTAACTCATTCGTGATTCCACTGTAAGTGACCTAACACAATTAGTAAATTGACATTGTAGCGGAATCCCCGTCTCAAAAAAACCTCGATGTGATTTATTTATTTATTTTATTTATTTATTATTCATTATTGAGCAATTACATATTTGATCCAAATAGCGTCCTAAATCCTCTTTAGGTTTGTCTAGACACTTGACTTCTAGACTTTGATGCGTCACGGTGTTGTCGTCTTTCGTAGTCAATCTGCACTAAACGACGATAAACAAAGCAGCGCTACCGCCGCTTTGCAGCCGTGCTGCCGTAGCGCAACTTTTTTCAGCAAAGTAGGCGCTCTTATTGTAATCACCGTATGTCACACAGTTGCGCAGCTTTTCTAGAAAATTTTAAATCACCCTTATTATAATCACCGTAAAATATAGGTTTGCCGTGACCTACCGGAGGGCTACGAATGCGCTTGCGGCGCTGGACACAAGCGCGCGGCGGGCGGCGGCTGCGCGGCCGTGTGCTCGCAGGGCTGCGTGCGCGGCGCCTGCGTGCAGCCCGACGTCTGCCGCTGCGAGTTCGGATACGTCGGCGCCAACTGTACCATCCAGTGCCAGTGTAATGGACACAGCCATTGTGAAGGCCCCGACAAGCTGGATAAGTGTATTGAGTGCCACAACAACACCATGGTGAGTCTCCTGGATGCCAATTGGTTAGTTGACTCTAAAATTGCTTCATTGTAGTCTATCGGGGCTAGATAGACCATTTAGACTCTAAGGCCCGGTTTTTAGATTCGTAGTTAAATTAACCAATGGTCAAATTTGACAGATGTCAAATGACAAGTGGTTAAATATCAGAAAAAAATGTTTTTCGAACAGTGGTTAGCTTGACTTTTAGTACATTTTTAACTAATTGTTTACATTTTGTTAATATTTAACCATTAGTAGCAAAATTTAACAATTAGTTATTTTAACTATGAATCAAAAAACTGGGCCTAAATAGTGTATCTAGCCCTGAGCCCTTAGTTCTAAATTTTAGAGCCACCAGTATCGCAAATTCGCAACTACATAGTGTAACTATGTAAAGTTTGTATACTCCAATAAAGTTATGTCTAACAGGGTAACCAATGTGAGAAATGCAAGCCCAACTTCGTCGGCGACCCAACCAACAACGGCCAGTGTGTCCCTTGCTCGATGTTCTGCCACGGGCACACGACCATCTGTACCAACGACGTGTCCGACGCGCCGCCCACGTCCCGTGACGTCAGCCAGCCTGATATAGAGGACTACTATAGGGACGGGGCAGCTGCGAAGGCGAGATGCGTGCGATGTGCGAATAATACGGATGGGCCGAGGTGTGAGAGATGTATCGAAGGGTTCTTTAGAGGATCTGAGGACTTCCGTGATCCGTGCAGACCGTGAGTATACATACATATGTATTACATGCTATTAGATCTAGGTATTGTTCTTTCCGGGAAGGTTATGTCAGATGTCTGAAAACTGAGCGTGCGCCTTTTCGACGCACATTTTAGTGTTCACTTTAATTAGTTTAATTATTTTTTTCCATTATATGTTGCGATAACACGGATATTTCTAAGATTAATACAATGTCATAATATCACCCCTGGTTTTGTTTTTCAATCTATATCCATAAGTCTTCTCTGTGATGATGGAAGATCTAACAGTTTCGGATAATCCTAACAGTTGCGAGTGCCACGGGCACGGCGACACGTGCGACCCGGTCACGGGTGAGAAATGCAACTGCGGGAATAACACCGAGAGCGACATCTCGTGCCAGACCACCAGCACCAGCAAGAACTCGGCGCAGGAGTGCTGGCGCTACCAGTGCGTCAAGTGCAAGGACCTCTACATGGGCGACCCGCGCAACGGACACCAGTGCTACAAGACCATCAATATTGAGAACAAACTCTGCTTTGATGGCAAGTCTATTGGTGAGTTTGCGCAGAATTAACGTTGTTGTGACCATAGAGTTAATTAATATTCCTTCGCAATAGAGCAACAAACGTGAGCTGTCAAACAAAACAGATTTTGGATGACATTGGATATCATTTGTGTGTCAGTGTAAGGATTATTTCACCACGTTTCTGAAGCACTATTTCTCCACGATTTCACACACGTAAAATCTGAAAATAGTTCAGAGTTCAAATTTTCAGCGTGCCAATAAGTGCCTCCGAACTGTGAAATAGTTACTAAAACGGTTCTGTTTGACCTGACGGCGATGGCATCACGCATCTCTTTTTATCACCCAGTGTTGCTGTGACATCTTGCTCGGTCAATTCTTTGTTGCTATATTCCGCTAGGTATATTAACTTTATGGTTATGACTTACTTAAACACACCTACAAATTGTCTATTACTTATTTTGTATTTCCAGATGAATGCAAGATCAAACCGCGCCCGTTATACCCTGGACAAACCGTATTTGTTGCTGTAAACCCCAGATACATGAACGTTGATATACGAGTTATTGTGGACGTCACGCAAGGCGCCGTGGATCTATACATGAGTCCGAACGACAGCTCGTTCGTAGTAAACGTAAACTCGAGTAACGGAGCACACGCGGTTGAACTGGACCCCGCGTATTACAAACACGAACCGTTCCGGAAAATGCCGTCTTTCGACGACCATGTACCAGACAAGCCGCAAGTGACGTGGTGGTACGATAAGACGGAGTATACGCTCGCGGATTATCGGGCGAAAGATCTCGCTACTTACGTGACAGTCGACAGGAGGAACATTCTCATGCGAGTGCGAAATCTCCAGAACCGCCTCGTGTTGACTCTCCCGCAAAACGTGCACGATCTTACGCACACGAAGTTCTACATCATCATCCGCGCGCGCCACACGGAAGATGGCGCCGCGAGCTTCGGAGTCATCTTCTTCCGCCAGGATCAGCTCCACATAGACCTGTTCGTGTTCTTCTCCGTTTTCTTCTCGTGCTTCTTCCTGTTCCTGGCCGCGTGCGTCGTGGCTTGGAAAGCGAAGCAGGCAGCCGATGTCCGAAGAGCTAGGAGAAGACATGTGGTTGAGGTGAGCATTCAAATATTCTCAAGTTTTCAAGAAGTGGGTGTAGATTATTGGTAGACCTTTTTGGTAAATATAATTACTTTATTACTACTGATTGAACTTTATAGCTACGGGAAGTCAGAAGACGTTAGTCAATGACGAATTACTTAATGGGCTAACGGAATTATTAGTAATTTGTGCAAAAACAAATTACTAATAATCTTTTATTAAAAAAAAAAGAAAATATTATTTATATTTCCACGTGACTACTTAGAATGTCTACTATATTAGACTATTTTCTTACCTGTATCCGTCCTTCCTTAATGTCCTATGTCTCCTAGATGGGGCAGAGGGCGTCTACAACAGTTCTCCATCGCGTTCGGTCTTAGCAGCAGAGTAAATACAAATGAGTAGGTCATCTTCATAGAAACGCGCCGAGTGCGGTTTGTATGTGAGCGCGCCAATACGTATGCGGCGCGCACGCACACACTGACAAAATTTAGCGTGGATTAGCGGGGTGTTGCGTCATGGTCATGAAGATGACCTACTCATTTGTATTTACTCTGGTCTTAGGCTTCGCGTTTGATCTCGCGCCAAGTTTTGTAATAAAGTAATAAATTAATCTTGTGCACATTTGTGTTCGTAGATGCTACACATGGCGAAGCGTCCGTTCGCGTCGGTGACGGTGCTGCTCAACGGCACGCTGACGGGCGCGGGCCGGCGGCGGCGCGGCGCCGAGCTGCGGCCCGTCGCCATCGAGCCCACGGGCGACGGCCGCGCCGCCGTCACCTCCGTGCTTGTGCGGTAAGTTGCACTCATTTGTTTTGATAGCTTGTCATTTCAGTTTTTGATGATGTTGATCTCGAAATTGAGTCGTTTGTAGCTTGGCTAAAATTTTGTTCCAATTTTTTACATATTTTAATTCTTATCTCAATGGTCTTGGATTTATGATTGTAAAGTGTTGTCAACTTTATTATGCTTTTCGCTATTTATTTTTTGATTCGGATAACATGCACCCTTGATGGACTAACTTAAATTCTACAGATTCGTAGTAATCCATAAGAGTGGTACAAGCACCAGTACAACTCTGCTACCAGGCTTTAATGTAAATTAAGTGGTTTATATTGTAAAGTATAACGTAAATATAACTTTCAAGAACTCTGCTATTTTTACGAGGAAGAGATTAAAACTTACTTTCGAATTTAACCATTAATTGTTCACCAGCCTGCCCGGCGGTTCCCGCGCGCCCGTGCGCATGGCGCTGGCGTCGTCGCTGGTGCTGGTGTCGCGGGGCCCCGCGCCGCGCCCGCGGCCCCCGCGCCCGCGCCGACAGAACACCTAATACGACCCCCTACCGCCCGCCCTGTGGCGGCGCACTTTGTAGTCCGCTACAAATGCAACTGTGACGAACTCTACTCGAGGATCAATTACACTAACAGTTTGGTACGCGATACCTTTCACAGTAGGCTAGATGACAAAATTTCAATTATTTGTCTGTCAGACAGATAATTAAAAAATATTAGATTCATATTTTTTATTTTCTTTCTTAATTAAATAATAACAGTGCTACATCGACTTGAAATGGCGCGTTACGTCACGCGACATTTCAACTCAATATAACACTGTAACTATTCGATTATGAAAAAAATTAAAAAATATGTGTCCAAATTTTTTTTATTATCTGTCTGACGGACTAAATAGCATTTCGATTTCATTACCCAGTCATCATCCCTATTCAACTATTTTAGAAGTTAATTTTATTATTTACTTTTCAGTAGTTCTGAGTGGTGCGTATTCGTTTTATGCTATGATCAGATGGTCGCGCTTTCTTGTGCGCATTGATTCCGGTGATGACGCGCGACCCCGTGGTCGGTAGTATGGAAGTGTAATGGATTTATATTATGCTCGGTGCGATGTGCCACCGTCTGGATCTGGCTTATCATACTTCTCTGAAATACAAGCCAAAATAAGCTGAGAGTTCACGCGTCTTGCAGTATATTAAACTCAAGTTACAAACTTACTGAAGTAAGTACCGTGACTTTGAACAATTCTCAATTAAAGAGTAATTGTGGATCGGAGCTGCTACCTTTTTGCTCCTGTAAATTTGACTCATGAGAAACATCCATCCACATCAAAGTTATGAAATGCGCATATAATTTGTTCTACGTGTATCACGCATCCCTGCCATAATAATAAAGCATATTAACCTACCTACGTCTTTCGAGCAGTGGGCGCGTAGTATCGGAGTCAAACTATAAGTTACCGTCCGATCAAATTGCTACTAGGCTTCAACGTAGATTTAACTGGCACCTCTCGGTGTTACACTACACATTCGTCGCCATATATCGTACCTAAAATGAGTGCTATATTTTATTAAGGTTTCAAACTAGCGTGCAACGGAAAGAAACAAATGTTTCTGCTGAAAATCGCATCTAATGCATTTTCAGATTTTACCCGCATTTTGATGGCCCTTCTACTGATTACGTGCAATATCGTAACTATAATAAATATTTTTACTATTTTAATATACCGTTGACATAACCGTGTCGCCGATTTAAAGAAACAATATCGTGTCATTGTAGATTTACCAATTTATTGGAGCTATAATGGCTAAACTAGGGCTATGTGCTAACCGACTGTTCCGTTCCCAGTACAGAGCCAAAGGAATCAAAATTGCATACGTTTTGCGCTGGTTGTGAATATTCGATAGTCGCAGAAACTGTTGTGTTGATTATTTCAAAATTTTATTATGTAATGTTGAAAACCTGTGTTGATTTTAGAGAATATGTCTGCACAAATATTTTAAAATATAAATATTTATTTAATAGTTCAATTCGATGTCGTGTATTATCACGACGTATAATCTATGTTGCTTTTCGCTCTGATGTAGGTAATTCTAAGTTCCTTCTAAATAATGTGTGAATCTCTTTTTGTGATTGTCGTTCAATTTAAATGGTACATTGGCTGAGTTTTTTGAACTGAATTATTTTAAGATCTTTATATGTATATATAGAAAATTATTAATTTATTGTTAAGACGAATCTCACCATAGCACTATGTTTTAGAAAGGTATCTCTTGAGGCGCGGAAGCTTTTGCCTGCTACCGTCCACATTCGCTCTTGCATTAGTACCTATCATTAAATTTATATTACATACCTAGTTAAGTTTTTTAAATCTATTTACATATTTGAATTTCATAACATAATACTATGTACGGGTTCATAATTTTAGACCAGAGATATAATGGTTACATTGTCGTTTACAGCTTTCTGTTAACATAAAA
This sequence comes from Ostrinia furnacalis, assembly GCF_004193835.3. NCBI lineage: Eukaryota > Metazoa > Arthropoda > Insecta > Lepidoptera > Crambidae > Ostrinia > Ostrinia furnacalis. Next base: position 264,928 of record NW_021131481.1, on the reverse strand, counting down.
AGAATAATAATTTAGAAATTCTTAAGATGAAAGAAAGAAAATTAGTTATAAGAGTTGTGATGGTAAGTCAAAATTGTCGCTAAATATTTTTACAATCATTTTATTAAATCATTATCTAATTTATATCAAAGAGAACGGGCACAGAAAATGTCATTTTGTAATTTACATTCTGTGAATAGGAAAAAGTATGCGACATGTCACTGTGTATCAATCTCTTGTTTTTATACAGGGTGTTTCTTGTAAGGTGTCAAGCCGAAGGCAGGTGATAGGTGAGGACTAGACCTATCGATTTCACCCCCATGTATGTTCTACGATTTTTCGTAGTTTAGAAGTTATCGTTAATTTTGTGATTTTTTCAAATTTTATGACCTAGTGGCTTAATTTTTTTAAATCTCTTTTTTGGGTTGACTTTTCTCAGATTTTTTTTTGACAGATTCCCTATTAGTTGCAGATATTTGAAAAAAATAATCACCTTCCTATCTTTGATGCAAGATACAAAATTTTTGCTAGAAACATAAAAAATATGCTTTTAGCAGAACATTCTAAAATTTTCAACTGAAATGTATGAGAAAAAAAAAGAACTTCCATAGGTCCAAAATATTTTTAAAAACTGCGCAGT